>NC_060173.1:108701305-108938596 GCF_021184085.1 Oncorhynchus gorbuscha | reverse complement strand
TTAAATAAATCACTAACTTTTGAAGATCTTCTTCTGTTTGCAATCCAAAGGATCCCAGCTCCAACATGAATATAAAATCCTTCTTAATATCCGAAAAAGTCTGTTAAGTTGGCACCATCGATTTCAGTAATCCACTCATTCAACGCGCAGACAAAGGAGTCAAAAAGCTACCGCTCAACTTTGTCCAAACAAGTCAAACGACATTTCTGTTTAGACCTCAGGTACTCTAAAAAAAATTATAAACTATAATATTTCATACAGAAAGTAGTATGTTCGATAGGAAAGCCAAATTAGTAAGTGCGCGCCCTCTCCCTTGCGTGCCCAAAGACTGATATTGTTTTCCGATGCTATTCTCACAAACTCAATTCTTGCATGTTTTTCAATAAACTAACCTGATACCTTGAATAAAGACTGTTGATATCTAGTGGAAGCCATAGGAATTGCAATCTGGAAACAGAATTACATAGGAACAATAACATTCTATTATAAGAGCCTGGGACCTAAAAAAAATAAAACCTATTCTGGTTGGTTTTTCTTCAGATTTTTGCCTGCCATATCAATTCTGTTATAGTCTCAGACATTATTTTAACAGTTTGATAAACTTAAGTGTTTTCTATCCAATGCTACCAATTACATGCATATCCTGGCTTCTGGGCCTGCCTGAGTTTACTTTGGGCATGTCAGTCAGGCGGAAATTCAGGAAACTAGAACCTATCCCAGAGTTAAGATGAATGCACTATTTTATTTTGTATTTAATCTTTATTTAACTAGGCAAGTCATTTAAGAACAAATGTATTATTTACAATGACGGCCTTCCCCGGCCAAACCCGGACGACACTGGGCCACTAACTGTCACATGACTTCATTGCAAAAAGTAAGAAAGCTGTTGGTTCAATCAAATCAATCAAATGTATTTATAAAGCCCTTCTTACATCAGCTGATATCTCAAAGTGCTGTACAGAAACCCAGCCTAAAACCCCAAACAGCAAGCAATGCAGGTGTAGAAGCACGATGGCTAGGAAAATGCCATAGAAAGGCCAGAACTTAGGCTGGTTCCTCTCTAGGTTTCTTCCTATGAGGGGTGGCCAGTCCTCTTCTGGCTGTGCCGGGTGACCAGCAGGGTCAAATAATAATAAACACAGTGGTTGTAGAGGATGCAACAGGTCAGCACCTCAGGAGTAAATGTCAGTTGGGTTTTCATAGCCGATCATTCAGAGTACCTCTACCGCTCCTGCTGTCTCTAGAGAGTTGAAAACAGCAGGTTGCATTCTCTATATTCTCACAATACCAGACTTTTGACTTTGCTACCAGGTTCAGTATCACAATACTATCACGATTCCCAATACTATCACAATACTCAATACCAAAACGATTCAACATCATCAAAAGAAGGCATATTAGCAGGTCACAGTGGCATTTAATCCTGACAGATCTTTAGAGTACAAAAAAATGGGGGAGAAATGTATGCATTAATTAATCAATTATGCAATCATAGAATCAATCTGACTTAGTTTTGATTTACCATTCTAACTGCATAACATATTGGTTGTCATTTATTGTGATGGTAAATCTATATTGATAAACTGTGTAAATCAAGATGCAGCCTGCGCCAATTCACAATACAGGTGAATGCATATTTCCTAGGAGTGTGTGCATGCTTTGAGTTATTGAACTTGTTTTGGCTACTTTCATGGGGCTACAGATGACAAACAATCTTTTCCCCTTCCATTTGGGATGACTTATTTTCTTGTACTAGGCCTGGTTTCCCAATAGCAATGGAATGAAGGCTTACGAGTGTTTTAACAATGCATCATTCCTACAACACCATGCAGACAGAACGGTCGCTAAGTGCTTCATTCGAGCATGTCAATTACTGATGGGGTCGAAAGAAAGGGAGCGCTGCTTTCGAATCACATTTCTCCATTCAAATCTTTCCTTAAAATCTGTTGTGACTAGGGGGCAGTATTTTCATTTTTGGAAAAATAACGTTCCCAAAGTAAACGAGATATTTTGTCAGGACAAGATGCTAGAATATGCATATAATTGACAGCTTAGGATAGAGAACACCCTAAAGTTTCCAAAACTGTAAAAATATTGTCTGTGAGTATAACAAAACTGATATTGCAGGCGAAAGCCTGAGACAAATCCAATCTGGAAGTGACTCATGTTTTGAATGCTCTGCGTTCCGATGCGTCCCTATTGAGCAGTGAATGGGCTATCAACCAGTTTCCTTTTTCTACGTATTCCCCAAGGTGTCCACAGCATTGTGACGTCGTTTCACGCCTTTATGTTGAAGAATACCCGTAAGCGGCTACATTGCGCAAGTGGTCACCTGATGGCTCTGAGTGATTTTTGCGTAAAATACAGAGGTAGCCATTTTTCCTCTCGCTCCTATTGAAAAACCAATTGTCCCGGTGGATATATTATCGAATAGATATTTGAAAAACACCTTGAGGATTGATTATAAAGAACGTTTGCTATGTTTCTGTCAATATTATGGAGCTAATTTGGAATATGTTTTGGTGTTGTCGTGACCACAATTTCCGGTCGATTTCTCAGCCAAGCATGAAGAACAAACAGAGCTATTTCGCCTACAAAAATAATATTTTGGGAAAAAGGAACATTTGCTATCTAACTGGGAGTCTCGTGAGTGAAAACATCCGAAGTTCATCAAAGGTAAACTATTTAATTTGATTGCTTTTCTGATTTTCGTGACCAAGTTACCTGCTGCTAGCTGGACATAATGCTATGCTAGGCTATCGATAAACTTACACAAATACTTGTCTTGCTTTGGCTGTTCAGCATATTTAGAAAATCTGTGACGACAGGGTGATTAACAAAAGGCTAAGCTGTGTTTTAATATATTTCACTTGTGATTTTCATGAATATGATTATTTTCTAATAATATTTATGTCCGTTGCGTTATGCTAATTAGTGTCAGATGATGACAATGATCCCGTTCACAGGATGGGAGTAACAACAAGTTAATATTATAATTATTTCACAATACTGATGACGGATCAGCTCCCTCGCATGTTAGAATTCAGATCATTAGATATATAGAAACAACTTGCCTACCTTGTTAAATAAAGGTGAAATAAATAAAAAAGTAGCAAAATAGAACTCAGTTGATTGATCATGAAATGTATTTCAATATGATTGAAGGAGGCCTATAGCCTGATTGTTTTAATGCTCGTCTCGGTTTTCATTTGAAGCACCTTTTTATACGTCACTTGTTTGTATAAATTGCAACGACATCGGCAACTTTGTATTTTTTTGTCAACTTTGGTCTGAAGTTGTCACAAAGATGCGGATACGATTTTTTGGTGTATAAAGTGACAGGAGGGCAAAAAAGCATCTACCGATGGCACTTTACTGATCTACGAGTGGTCTGAGGCAGGCGTTCGATTATGTGTTTTAATGTGCAATGCTAATAAGGATGGTTTTTGGAAAAAACTTTGAGATTTAACAATGCTGGTACGAAAGTTCTAACGATTAATTTATCCTTAAGATGATTTTGGGAAACTGGGCCCTGATCAACACTTACAGGACTTACAATAGTGTGCTCTGTATCTTTTTCACTGTCTCTTTAAGACCCATGACCTCATTCACATACACAGGCTTGAGTAAAGATGATCTTGACTGGGAGAGACGTGAGGCAGGGGAGACAAAGTTAAAGAATGTTTTTGGTGAACATTTGAAATCTGAAATATTTTTCATTATGGTTACGGTACTCGGCAGTGGTGTGAAGTAGTTTTAAAAAACTTTTACTTCACTACATTCCTTAACAAAATAATATACTTTTTACTCCATACATTTTCCCTGACACACAAAGGCACTATGCTGAGCAGGACAGGAAAATGCTTCAATGCACGCACTTGTCTAGAGAACATCCCTTGTCATCCCTACCTCTGCTGATCTGGTGGACTCACTAAACACATTTGTTTGTAAATTATGTTTAAGTGGAGTGTGGCCCTGACACCCAATCTAAGTAACATTTTTTTTAAATCCCCATCAAAATCTGTCAATTTCGCACTTCTGCATCTCACAAAAATGTCTTTAGCGTCCGAACAGTTTAACCTAGTAACTAGTATGACTGTCACGAACATGATGGTGTTCACAGTTTTGCTCTACGACCCCTACAGGTGTCTTGGGACTCGTATAAAGGTCGTTTTGTGCCAACCCCTAAAAAGGGTTAAATGCAGTTGAAGTCAAAAGTTTACATACACCTTAGCCAAATACATCAGTTTTTCACAATTCCTGATGTTTAATCCCAGTAAAAATTCCCTGTATTAGATCAGTTAGGATACTCACTTTGTTTTAAGAATGTGAAATAATAATAGTATAGAGAGAAGGATTTACTTCAGCTTTTATTTCTTTCATCACATTCCCAGTAGGTCAAAAGTTTACATACACTCAATTCGTATTTGGTAGCATTGTCTTTAAATTGTTTAACTTGGGTCAAACGTTTCGGTTAGCCTTCCACAAGTTTCCCACAATAAGTTGGGTGAATTTTGGCCCATTCCTCCTGACAGAGCTGGTGTAACTGATTCAGGTTTGTAGGCCTCCTTGCTCTCACACACTTTTTCAGTTCTGCCCACAAATCTTCCATGGGATTGAGGTCAGAGCTTTGTGATGGCCACTCCAATACCTTGACTTTGTTGTCCTTAAAGCCATTTCACCACAACTTTGGAAGTATGCTTGGGGTCATTGTCCATTTGGAAGACCCATTTGCGGCCAAGATTTAACTTCCTGACTGATGTCTTGAGATGTTGCTTCAATATATCCGCATAATTGTCCTCCCTCATGATGCCATCTATTTTGTGAAGTACACCAGTCCCTCCTGCAGCAACGCACCCCCACAACATGATGCTGTCACCCCTGTGCTTCACGGTTTCCGATCGTGTTCTTCGGCTTGCAAGCCTCCCCATCTTTCCTCTAAACATAACAATGGTCATTATGGACAAAAAGTACGATCTCCGTCCCCATGTGCAGTCGTAGTTTATTTTGCTGGTGGGTTTGGAGCTTCACAGTTGGGATGGTGTTCTTGGGGTTGTACTCATCCTTCTTCTTCCTCTAAACACGGCGAGTGGAATTTAGACCAAAAAGCTCTATTTTTGTCGCATCAGACCACATGACCTTCTCCCATTCCCCTGGATCATTCAGATGGTCATTGGCAAACTTAAGACGGGCCTGGACATGTGCTGGCTTGAGCAGGGGGACCTTGCGTTTGCTGCAGGATTTTAATCCATGACGACGTAGTGTGTTACTAATGGTTTTCTTTGAGACTGTGGTCCCAGCTCTCTTCAGGTCTTTGACCAGGTCCTGCCGTGTAGTTCTGGGCTGATCCCTCACCTTCCTCATGATCATTGATGCCCCACGAGGTGAGATCTTGCATGGAGCCGCAGACCGAGGGTGATTGAACGTCACCTTGAACTTCTTCCATTTTCTAATAATTGCACCAACAGTTGTTGCCTTCTCACCAAGCTGCTTGCCTATTGTCCTGTAGCCCATCCCAACCTTGTGCAGGTCTACAGGTTTATCCCTGATGTCCTTACACAGCCCTCTGGTCTTGGCCATTGTGGAGAGGTTGGAGTCTGTTTGATTGAGTGTATCGACAGGTGTCTTTATACAGGTAACAAGTGGAGAACAGGAGGGATTCTTAAAGAAAAACTAACAGGTCTGTGAGAGCTGGAATTCTTACTGGTTGGTAGGTGATCAAATACTTATGTCATGCAATAAAATGCGTATTAATTACTTAAAAATCATACAATGTGATTTTCTGGATTTTTGTTTTAGATTCCATCTCTCACAGTTGAAGTTTACCTATGATAAAAATTCTACATGCTTTGTAAGTAGGAAAACCTGCAAAATCAGCAGTGTATCAAATACTTGTTCTCCCCACTGTATACACATCTCATTCCAAAATCATGAGTATTAGTATGGAATTGGTCCCCCCTTTGCTGTTATAACAGCCTCGGCTCTTCTGGGAAGGCTTTCCAATAGATGTTGGAACATTGCTGCGGGCCAGTCACGTTCTTCCAAACCTTTTCTTCGCTTTGTGCATGGGGGCATTGTCATGCTGAAACAGAAAAGGGCCTTCCCCAAACTGTTGCCACAAAGTTGGAAGCACAGAATTGTCTAGAATGCCATTGTTAGCTGTCGCGTCAAGATGTTCCTTCACTGGAACTAAGGGGCCTAGCTCGAACCATGAAAAACCATTAATCTCTCCACAGGACGCGTTTCCACTCCTCCAGAGTCCAATGGCAGCAAGCGTTACACCACTCCAGCTGACGTTTGGCATTGCGCATGGTGATCTTAGGCTTGTGTATGGCTGCTGGGCCATGAATACCCATGAAGCTACCGACAAACAGTTATTGTGCTGACTTTGCTTCCAGAGGCAGTTTGGACCTCGGTTGCGAGTGTTGCAACCAAGGACAGATAATTTTTTACGCGCTTCAGTACTCGGCTGTCACTTTCAGTGAGCTTGTGTGGCCTACCACTTCGCAGCTGCGCCGTTGTTGCTCCTAGACGTTTCCACTTCACAATAACAGCACTTACAGTTGACCGGGGCAGATCTAGCAGGGCAAAAATATGACAAACTGACTTGTTGGAAAGGTGGCATTCTACGACGGTGCCACACTGAAAGTCACTGAGCTCTACAGTAAGGCCATTCTACTGCCAATGTTTCTCTATGGAGATTGCATGGCTGTGTGCTCAATGTTATACACCTGTCAGCAAGGGGTGAGGCTGAAATAGCCTCACCCCTTGAAGTGTGTTCACATACTTTTGATTGTATAATAAACATTTATATAATATTTCCTGAACTTTCTTATATATCCTAGATATAGGGACAAATCACTTCAAAACCTTGTTTCTTATGATACATTTTTTCGGCATTCATGAATGTGTTATTCAATGCGTTTCTCTGGGCTATAGAAGTAATGGCCAAATTATTATTATTTTTTTAAAGATTCCTAAACGGGTCCTAAAATTCCATATCAAATAGCTTGTTTTGTAATGAAGTTTCAACATTTCTATATGCCTTGTTGCATTATTCAGTTGTGTTCTGTGTAGAATAAGAGGCGATGCAGCCCAGAATCCCAGTGAGAGTGGTACAGTGGTTCCTCAGGACAGGGTAGAGCTAGCAATGACTAAGTGGAGCAGTCATGGTGCTCTAGCACTATAAAGGGACATGAGTTGTCCTGATAGACAGACTTCCTCCTCTCTCAATCAGTAGATGACGTGAGACTCATTTTACAGAAGTGCCGAAAGTAACAAATTATAGTACCTAACCGTAGTTCATGTTCTATTATTGTAAACAAGTACATACGTTTTGGTATAGCATGCCACTACTCTCAGGATGATCTGTCTGTTGGTATATTTTAACAGAATGTAGAATTTCGAGATTGTAGACCAATGAGAGATGAGATTAAGACAATTCAGTGTCTACAGAGTTTCACATGAATGTTCAATAATATTCTTTGTCATTCTATTGGAAATGATCATGCACTCTTTGGAGTCTCACATTGAATGTCCTCTCCACCCACCTCGAGGAAGAGAACTTTGTGTGCAGGAATTACGTTGTTAGACACAACTCTCTCACACACACACACACACACACACACACACACACACACACACACACACACACACACACACACACACACACTAGGGACTAGGGGTGTTTTTCTTTCACTTGCCACATTCAAATTCCTGCCACATGTGAAACTTGCAAATATCTGGGGGATATTTACATCCTGTCAGCATTTGGTAATCCATTATTTGTTCCTCTTGATTATATTAGTGAGCAGGTTGCAATTCTGATTTATTTTTCTAATCAGAATGCATCTGCCCCATTTAATGAGATTGTCAAGTGTAGCTAAAAGCTAATTAAATCCAGTTTTTTCTCTCTCTCCTCCAGACACCATGGAAGGCTGTTGATGGCTAACTCTGCCTTCGGCTAAAACGTAACTCAGGAGAGCAGCATGAACACATAGGTTGGGTGTGCAGGGAAATAACCAACAATGGCCGCCCATCGAATCAGAGCGACAAACAACAACATTGCACTGCCGCGCTGCAAGTCAGAGGGGACACTCATTGACCTCAGTGATGGAGTGTCTGAATCCAACTGTCTCACAGATGTCAAAGGTATGCTATGAGGTTGATTATTACGTGTTAATTAACTGAGTAAAAAAACAATGTTTTGCTTGTGTAAATGTACTGTCATCACATGACTACGGTAAACCTTCATGTTGAGATATTTGTCGTAATATTGGTTCTCTGATTTACCTATTTTTTTAATGTTCTGTTTTTCCAGTGCCTTCTCCCAGTGCCTTAAGACTGGACGCCTCTGCCTCCTTCGGCACTGCCAGGGAAGTCGTTGCTATTAAGGATTACTGTCCCTCCAGCTTCACCACCCTCAGGTTCTCCAAGGGAGAACATCTCTTTGTGCTGGACACATCGGGTGGAGACTGGTGGTACGCCCACAACAGCACTGAGATGGGTTACATCCCTGCGACATACGTCCAGCCCATCAACTACCGGGACTCCTCCTTCAGTGACAGCGGTATGATTGACAGCCTAGGAGACTGCTCTGTTGAGGAGGGAGCCAAGGAGCTGGACCTCCTTGGAGATTGGACCGGGGTGATGCTGAAACCTACTGCCCCCCAAAACGGGAACCCCTTTGCCCCCCATCACCAGCTCCTTAGCCGTAGCTCCACTAACCCTTTCCTCAACGGGGCCCTTCAAGGTTCTTTGGATCAGAACAGTAATGAGAACAGTAAGTCAGTGGACCTTCTTCTTTTTGACAACCTAGTCTCCTCTGTCCCACCAAACTCTACCAGCAGTAGCATCAACATCAACGGCTTTGGCAGCGGCATTTTCGATCTGAAACCCATCAGCCCCAGTTTGGGAGTGGGCCAGATGTTACGCAGGGACAACCCATTCTTCAGGAGCAAGCGATCCTACAGTCTCTCAGAACTTTCAATCCTGCAGGCTCAGAATGACGCCCCTCAGGCATCCTCAGGTTTTTTTGGAGGCCTGAAAGCCCCTGCACCTGAACAGTTCCAGAGCAGAGAGGACTTCCGGGCGGCGTGGCTCAATCACCGCAAGCTAGCCAGGTCCTGCCATGACCTGGACTCCTTGGGTCAGAATCCAGGCTGGGGACAAACACAGCCAGTGGAGACCAACATTTTGTGCCGTTTAGACAGTTCTGGAGGGGCCGTCCAGCTTCCAGACACCAGCATCAGCATCCACATCCCAGAGGGCCATGTCGCCCCTGGAGACTCCCAGCAGATCTCCATGAAGGCCCTGCTGGACCCACCGCTGGAGCTCAACAATGACCGTACAACGACCATAAGCCCTGTGGTGGAGATCAAGCTCGGTAACATGGAGACCAAAACCACAGTCACCCTTGAGATGACGGTGTCCGTTGTGGTGAAGAAGGAGAGCAGGCAGACGACAAAGGTCATATGTGTGAGGAGTGACTGCAAGGAGGGGCCCTACACACCAATCCCCCAAGTCTATATGTATGGGGACACCATCCAGGTCTGTCTGGATAACCTTGAGCCCTGCATGTATGTGTCTGTTGTGGCCCAGGCCCAGTCAGTTGCTCCAGAAACCACTGTTTGGGACAACGTGGTGAAGAAGGTCACCCTCGGTGTCTATGGTCCCAAGCACATTCACCCATCCTTTAAGGCTGTGGTGGCCATCTTCGGCCATGACTGTGCCCCAAAAACATTACTGGTGAGTGAAGTAGGGAAGCAGGCCCATGCCACCCCTCCAGTGGCTCTTCAGCTCTGGGGGAAGCACCAGTTTGTCCTGGCAAGGCCCCAGGACCTTCGGGTTGGTGTTTACTCCAACATGGCCAACTATGAGGTAAAGGCCAGTGAGCAGGCCAGGGTGGTTAGGGGTTTCCAGGTCAAACTGGGAAAGGTTAGCCGGATAGTCTATGTGATCGCCTCACGCACTGCTGATGATGTCTCAGATTTCACATTACGTGTCCAGGTCAAGGATGACCAAGACTGTATTCTCGCCCAGTTTTGTGTTCAAACTCCAACACCACCACCCAAGACCGGTCCACAAACATCTGTGCAGAGGCGCTTCCTGAAGAAGAAGGAACTAGGGAAAATTGTCTTGTCTCCTCTGGCCATCACTACCAAATACCCTGTGTTCCATGACCGACGAATCCGCAACCTGAAGTTTGGCAAGTTGATCAAAACAGTCATCCGTCAGACCAAGAACCAATACTTACTGGAGTACAAAAAGGGGGATTACTTTGCCCTTCTGAGCGAAGAGAAAATCAAATTGAAGGGACAGTTGTGGACTAAGGAATGGTACATCTGTTACTATCAGGGTAGAACAGGGCTTGTACATGCAAAAAATGTTCTGTTGGTGGGCAAAGTAAAACCCATTTACTTCAGCGGGGCAGAACTAACCACTGCACTCTTACTGGATCAGATCCTGAAGCCCTGCAAGTTCCTGACGTACATTTATGCCTCTGTGAGGACTATACTGATGGAGAACGTAGGAAGCTGGAGGGCGTTTGCCGATGCCCTGGGTTACGTTAACCTACCGCTCTCACACTTCTGCCGTGCAGAGCTGGACAGCGAGCCTGAGAGGGTGGCGTCTGTTCTGGAGAAGCTGAAAGAGGACTGCAATAATACAGAGGGCAAGGAGAGGAAATCCTTCCAGAAGGAACTCATGACAGTAAGTTAGCATTTCCTTTCAACTATTATTCAGTCGGAAATGGGTGCTTTTGTCTGTCTTTTTGATGTGTGATTAACTTTTTTGTTTGTGTGTTTCGTTTAGTGTGCAACTTTTTTGTTTGTCTGTTTCATCTCGTGTGCATGCTTCAGCCCCTTATCTACTTCCAGCTGCTTGAGGCTATGGTCCAGTGCGCTAATCCTGTTGAGAGTGCAGTCAATAAGTGCTGTGTGGGCATCGACATCTAAGGAGTTGTGGAGAGCAGCAGAATATTTTGGCGTAGTCCAACCCCCACTGTTTCTTTCTTGTAAATCACATTGAGTTAGAGATGTGCTGAGGACTCAGCCTGCCTAGATAATGCTCTGTCTTCATTTCTTGTGTAAATCAAAACCTACCAGAAAACAACAGTACTGTCAAACTATGTTTCTGAAAAAGTGCCTGACTTTTGTCATTGTTTGATTTTGGAAGTCATATTCAGTGTTCTGACCATTGTAGAGGGTGTGGTGAATACTATTATGTGACTTAACATGATAAACTCAGACACACTGAAGAAGAGATCCATACATTTACATTTACATTTTACATTTAAGTCATTTAGCAGACGCTCTTATCCAGAGCGACTTACAAATTGGTGCATTCACCTTATGACATCGAGTGGAACAGTCACTTTACAATAGTGCATCTAAATCTTAAAGGTGGGGGGGGTGAGAGGGATTACTTATCCTATCCTAGGTATTCCTTAAAGAGGTGGGGTTTCAGGTGTCTCCGGAAGGTGGTGATTGACTCCGCTGTCCTGGCGTCGTGAGGGAGTTTGTTCCACCATTGGGGGGCCAGAGCAGCGAACAGTTTTGACTGGGCTGAGCGGGAGCTGTACTTCCTCAGTGGTAGGGAGGCGAGCAGGCCAGAGGTGGATGAACGCAGAGTGCCCTTGTTGGGTGTAGGGCCATAGAAACGTCTCTACTAGAGGTTCTGGTCCTTCTGTAGCTCAGTTGGTAGAGCATGGTGCTTGTAACGCCAGGGTAGTGGGTTCAATCCCCGGGACCACCCATACGTAGAATGTATGCACACATGACTGTAAGTCGCTTTGGATAAAAGCGTCTGCTAAATGGCATATATTATTATTATTATTATTATTATAGGTTGACCGATTATGATTTTAACGCCAATATCAATTATTGGAGGACCAAAACAAGCCGATACCGATTAATCTGACATTTTTTATATATATATATAAATTGTTGTATATTTATTTATATATATATATATATATAGTCATTATTACAAATAAATATATATATATATATATATTTGTAATAATAACAATTACAACAATACTGAATTAACAAGTAACACTTTTATTTTAACTTAATATAATACATTAATACATTCAATTTAGTCTCAAATAAATAATGAAACATGTTCAAATTGGTTTAAATAATGCTAAAACAAAGTGTTGGAGAAGAAAGTAGAAGTGCAATATGTGCCATTTAAAAAAGCTAACGTTTAAGTTCCATGCTCAGAACATGAGAACATATGAAAGCTGGTGGTTCCTTTTAACATGAGTCTTAAATATACCCAGATAAGAAGTTTTAGGTTGTAGTTATTATAGGACTATTTCTCTCGATAACATTTCTATTTCTTAAACCTTTGACTATTGGATGTTCTAATAGGTACTTTAGTATTGCCAGTCTAATCTCGGGAGTTGATAGGCGACGAGCTGCTGGCATACGCAGTAAAGTGCTGTTTGAATGAATGCTTACGAACCTGCTGCTGTCTACCACCGCTCAGTCAGACTGCTCTATCAAATTACAGACTTAATTATAATATAATAACAAATAGAAATAGGAGCCTTGGTTAATGAATATGGTCAAATCTGGAAACTATCATTTCGACAACAAAACGTTTATTCTTACTGTGAAATACGGAACCGTTCCGTATTTTATCTAACGGGTGGCATCCATAAGTCTAAATATGGCTGTTACATTGCACAACCTTCAATGTTATGTCATAATTACGTAAAAGTCTGGCAAATTAGTTCGCATCGAGCCAGGCGGCCCAAACTGTGACTCTGCGTGCAATGAACGCAAGAGAAGTGACACAATTTCCCTAGTTTAACATTGCTAATTTATTTTAACTAAATATACAGGTTTTTAAAAATATATTGATTAAGAAAGGCATTGGTGTTTATGGTTAGGTACAGTCGTGCAACGATTGTGCTTTTTTCGCAAATGTGCTTTTGTTAAATCATCCCCGGTTTGGCGAAGTTGGCTGTCTTTGTTTTGAAGAAATGGTCTTCACACAGTTCGCAACGAGCCAGGCTGCCCAAACTGCTGCATATACCCTAACTCTGTTGCACAGAACACAAGAGAAGTGACACAATTTCATTAGTTAAAAGAAATGAATGTTAGTAGGCAATATTAACTAAATATGCAGGTTTAAAAATATATACTTGTGTATTGATTTGAAGAGTTTTGACATGTCAGGGTTACCAACAGGGACAGTGATGACTGAATAATGCAGATGTTTAAAATGCTTAACCCTGATTGTTCCTGTTAATCGCTCTGGATTAGAGTGTCTGCTAAATTACTAAAATGTCAAAAGTAATGACACCAATAGTTATGTCTTGTGTGTGGCCTCCCATCTCAAACACATCTGAGGGGAAACGGTCAATAATATCTCAGCTATCAAAGAGAACAGGGAGCATAGTGATGCTTTCTGAAAGGGGCAGTAGAGACTAGAGGTCGACCAATTCATCGGAATGGCCGATTAATTAGGGCCGAATTCAAGTTTTCATAACAATTGGTAATCAGCATTTTTGGACACCGATCATGGCCGATTACGTTGCACTCCACGAGGAGACTGCTGACAAACCTGTTACGCGAGTGCAGCAAGGAGCCAAGGTAAGGTGCTAGCTAGCATTAAACGTATCTTATAAAAAACAATCAATCAATCTTAACACTGTGGCCGCACCCCACTAGACCAGAAACCAGCTAGTTTGGGCCTGACTTCAAAACATTCCCGCAAACCCAACCCTTTGTCTGTTTCCCTTTCTCACACTATCGTGTGGAAAGATGTTGGTCTTGAAATCGTTTTGTTCAGTATTGCCCAGGATTGCCGTTGGCAAAATTGACAACAGGTCCCGCAGTAAGTTTCTACACAAACCAATATTGAAAAGAAATTCTACATGAAGTCTTTCCTTCCCTCATTATGTATCAGTGTTGACAACATCTAAGAGATGTGATTTTCATTTGATAATCATCAATGTTGTCATCTGCGTGTCAATTTCATTGAATTTTAGATACACTGTGTGTGTGCTATTTGAAAATTCTGACATACTTAAAGTGCAAGAAAACTTCAGCCTCCCTCACTCTCTGTACCTCATAATACATTGTTCAATAACATTGAAGTCATGGACTTAGAGGTATGATGGAACATAAGCTATAATTTAAGTTGGGTTGTAAACAACAGTTACAACCATTTATAGACATGGGGGAGCTACAGTGTGGAGAAGAAGAACTGAATATAAAGATGTGTCCATGGTGGTGAATAAAAGGCCCAATTTCTCAGGGCCCTGTTTAATTCAGTTGTTTGGTGTACACGTTTTAATTTTGTGATACAATCAGCATTAAGCGTTTTCCCTTTTCACATGTACATAGAACATCTTGGCAAATAGGATGTACCTCATTGGGTGGATCTTTGGAAGCGATGGTGCAGCAACCAATAATACTGATGTTATTACAGAATTCCAAAGTATACACAAAACAAGTGCCATGCTTATACCAAACTCCTCCAGCCTTGCATTCATAGAATGTACTATTCCTGATGGATGACTCCCAAAGACCTTAACATTCACTCTTATAGTTTATTTATGGCAAATATCGCAGCGTAAACAACTTCACACAATGTTATTTGGTGCTTATGCAGAGTGGAAAATGAAAAAGTTAATCCACTTCCTTCCACTGAGGATGTTAGTTTTATGAGGCTCCACTGAGTTAGCCCAAGGTACAAGGGAGCTGAAACTTGCAGGATGGATATTTGTTAGCAATTGTGTTGTGATCTACATGTCAGTCATTTAGCAGACACTCTTATCCAGAGCGACATACAGTAGAGTACAGTAAACTGGTCCCCTGTGGGAATTGAACACACAACCATGGCTTGGCAAACGCCATGCTCTACCAACTGAGCCACACAGGACCCATCAATGTACATACCCACCCCTCCCAAATAGAGAGAGATTCCTCTGTGTTAGACATGGGACTATACCCACTACTCCCAAATAGAGAGAGAGATTGCTCTGTGTTAGACATGGGACTATACCCACCCCTCCCAAATACAGAGAGATTCCTCTGTGTTAGACATGGGACTATACCCACTCCTCCCAAATAGAGAGAGAGATTCCTCTGTGTTAGACATGGGACTATACCCACCCCTCCCAAATAGAGAGAGAGATTCCTCTGTGTTAAACATGGGACTATACCCACCCCTCCCAAATAGAGAGAGATTCCTCTGTGTTAGACATGGGACTATACCCACTCCTCCCAAATAGAGAGAGAGATTCCTCTGTGTTAGACATGGGACTATACCCACTCCTCCCAAATAGAGAGAGAGATTCCTCTGTGTTAGACATGGGACTATACCCACTCCTCCCAAATACAGAGAGATTCCTCTGTGTTAGACATGGGACTATACCCACCCCTCCCAAATAGAGAGAGAGATTCCTCTGTGTTAGACATGGGACTATACCCACTCCTCCCAAATAGAGAGAGAGATTCCTCTGTGTTAGACATGGGACTATACCCTCCCAAATAGAGAGATATTCATCTGTGTTAGCCATGGGACTATACCCACTCCTCCCAAATAGAGAGAGATTCCTCAGATTTTCTCCCTCTGCCTCCCCCATTTTACCTTCTCTGAGTTAGTGGAACTGCATTGCCTGTAGTAATTGCCTGTTGAAGCATAATGCAATTAATTAGAAACACTTTTATCTAAAATAAAGATGGATAATGAGTCTGCGTAGATAATAGCAACCACCAATTGAACATCACTGCTAAAGCACAAAACTTCAGTACCCATGTTAAATCTATATCTAGCAACAGGCCATGAACTTTGTTTTAATGAAATCTGTGATGCCTATGGGGTTACCTTAATACCATTTATGAGAAAATATGTTTAGTGCATTCTGTTAATTTTGCATGTTTATTTCATGCAAGGCTCCAGCTATGAAATGCTTTTGTGATCTAGCTAATTTGACTGATTTTGTAGGATGTATATTTCAGAGCGAGGGTAGTAAAGTACAAATTATATTCTATCTTGAGTCTTGTCTAACCTACATTTGAACCAAAACACCCTGATGTTTATCCTGATAATTGAGCTGAGCAGACCATTATTTTTCTGGTACGTAGGCTACAATCCTCCAGGCTTTTCAGAATAAGCCCCCAGATTCAGTGTAGACTGTCAAAAACGTGTTGATGGTACAATGGGCTATTTATTACAAACACAAAGCCTGAAGCATGCTAAGCATAAAGATTGGAATGCCCCACTCTGTCACATCAGATATCCTTTCGGCAACAATACATTGCAACATTGATAGAACTCAAAAATATACACTGCTCCAAAAAATAAAGGGAACACTTAAACAACACAATGTAACTCGAAGTCAATCACACTTCTGAAATCTGTCCACTTAGGAAGCAACACTGATTGACAATACATTTCACATGCTGTTGTGCAAATGGAATAGACAACAGGTGGAAATCATAGGCAATTAGCAAGACACCCCCAATAAAGGAGTGGTTCTGCAGGTGGTGACCACAAACCACTTCTCAGTTCCTATGCTTCCTGGCTGATGTTTTGGTCACTTTTGAATGCTGGCGGTGCTTTCACTCTAGTGGTAGCATGAGACTGAGTCTACAACCCACACAAGTGGCTCAGGTAGTGCAGCTCATCCAGGATGGCTCATCAATGTGAGCTGTGGGAAGAAGGTTTGCTGTGTCTGTCAGCGTAGTGTCCAGAGCATAGAGGTGCTACCAGGAGACAGGCCAGTACATCAAGAGACGTGGAGGAGGCCATAGGGGGGCAACAACCCAGCAGCAGGACCGCTACCTCCACCTTTGTGCAAGGAGGAGCAGGAGGAGCACTGCCAGAGCCCTGCAAAATGACCTCCAGCAGGCCACAAATGTGCATGTGTCTGCTCAAACGGTCAGAAACAGACTCCATGAGGGTGGTATGAGGGCCCGACGTCCACAGGTGGAGGTTGTGCTTACCGCCCAACACTGTGCAGGACGTTTGGCATTTGCCAGAGAACACCAAGATTGGCAAATTTGCCACTGGCGCCCTGTGCTCATCACAGATGAAAGCAGGATCACACTGAGCAAATGTGACGTGGAGTACGTTCCGCTGCCTGCAACATCCTCCAGCATGACCGGTTTGGCGGTGGGTCAGTCATGGTGTGGGGTGGCATTTCTTTGGGGGGCCGCACAGCCCTCCATGTGCTCGCCAGAGGTAGCCTGACTGCCATTGGGTACTGAGATGAGATCCTCAGACCACTTGTGAGACCATATGCTGGTGCGGTTGGCCCTGGGTTCCTCCTAATGCAAGACAATGCTAGACCTCATGTGGCTGGAGTGTGTCAGCATTTCCTGCAAGAGGAAGGCATTGATGCTATGGACTGGCCCGCCCGTTCCCCAGACCTGAATCCAATTAAGCACATCTGGGAAATCATGTCACGCTCCATCCACCAACACCACGTTGCACACAGATTGTCCAGGAGTTGGCGGATGCTTTAGTCCAGGTTTGGGAGGAGATCCCTCAGGAGACCATCCGCCACCTCACCAGGCATTGTAGGGAGGCACGTGGAGGTCATACAGGCACGTGGAGGCCACACACACTACTGAGCCTCATTTTGACTTGTTTTAAGGTCATTACATCAAAGTTGGATCAGACTGTAGTGTGGTTTTCCAATTTTAAATTTGAGCGTGACTCCAAATCCAGACCTCCATGGGTTGATAAATTTCATTTTCATTGATAATTTTTGTGTGATTTTGTTGTCAGCACATTCAACTATGTAAAGAAAAAAGTATTTAATAAGAATATTTAATTCATTCAGATCTAGGATGTGTTAGTGTTCCCTTAATTTTTTTGAGCAGTGTATATTTATTGCATATTTTTATCATGTACATTCTTGCCCGAACAGATGAAACTGTGGTGGACTACTGTATACCTCAGCAAAAAAGCATATATATTCTGGCACAGAACGTATGACAGAAACTAGTCATGACCCTCATAGTGGTGAAAATATTGAAACTGATTTTGTTTGTTTGAAAATCATTGTACTCCGAATGTATCCAGTGCCAGCTTTTTTTCTCATTCAACCCACTGAGAAGAATGTCACATTACTTCTCTTTCATCAGGATGAGTAAAGCTCTTTGGAAGCAGGGCTTTTGCCCAGAGGTTGGCCCTCATCTGTCAGTCATGCTGTTCTCTCGTAGCTAGCCAAAAGGGGTAATACAACACAAAAGTACTTGATCCAATATGATCCCTGCACTGGGCAGAGTTACACCTACCCCAGCTTAACCTGCACTCAGTCATTTTTCTCCAATATCCATGAGTCAACAAAGCTCAGCAGTCTGGGTCAACATAGGTATTAGGCTTGGTGGTATAGCTTATATACCTTATACTGGGGTATTTGGAAAAAGCCACACAATGGTTTTTCAATACTGTCAATTTCGTCAGAACTATTTCTTTGAAGTGTTTCAATAAATTTGAATATTAGTAGCTACTTTTTAAGTTAATGCCTGCAGACAAATTGCACAATAAGTTAGGCGATAATATTGCGTATTGCGCATATTGCGATCTTCATTTCACAGGTCACATTATTTTACTTTATGAAGTTTACCATAGTTCCCCAGAACAGTTGAGCCATTCACATGTTTGTTGTAAAGAGCACAACAAGAGAAAGTGGGAGCTGGTGAGTCCATAGTGTTCTATGGGTGAGTCTCTACTGGTGAGTCCATAGCGTTCTATGGGCGAATCTCTGCTGGTGAGTCCGTAGCGTTCTATGGGCGAATCTCTGCTGGTGAGTCCGTAGCGTTCTATCGGCGAGTCTCTGCTGGTGAGTCCGTAGCGTTTTATGGGCGAGCCTCTGCTGGTGAGTCCGTAGCGTTCTATGGGCGAGCCTCTGCTGGTGAGTCCGTAGCGTTCTATGGGCGAGCCTCTGCTGGTGAGTCCGTAGCGTTCTATGGGCGAGCCTCTGCTGGTGAGTCCGTAGCGTTCTATGGGCGAGCCTCTGCTGGTGAGTCCGTAGCGTTCTATGGGCGAGCCTCTGCTGGTGAGTCCGTAGCGTTCTATGGGCGAGCCTCTGCTGGTAAGTCCGTAGCGTTCTATCGGCGTGTCTCTTGTGCGGCTCACACAAGGTGATGTTACACTTGTACGCCGTTCACTACTAAATGTTTGCCATCGGATATCTTAACAGCTTTCTGCCTTGTTTTAGAAATCAGCTCTGTTATCTGAGTTAACTGTACAGCTGCCATTTTTCTCTGTGCTTCCTACTAGTGTTTTTTTCCTTTTTGAAAAGTCACAACTTGGTTTATTTGCACAATTACTCTCATTCACTTACGCCTGAATTTTTTTCCTCACACTGAAAATTATATTCAGTATCTACTAGCTACGCTTGTATACATTTATGAGCTGGATTTGCCTGTCTTTGCAATTAGCTAAATGCTAATGAGAAAATTAACATATAAACTAACAGCATCTGTGTGCTTTCGCTATTACTTGTGCTAATCTTGTTAGCATGTTGGTTATAGCACCTCCTTGTATGCTATGCCGGTAATACTATAAATCCCAGGATGGCAGAGGAATGGTATGAAAATTTGGATACCACCCAAGCCTAATAGGTATTGAACAGGATGTTTCTCAGGAAAAGTGTAATCGGCCACTGCTTTTGACACACGTGCGTGCGTGTATTTGTATTGATTAGGGATCCCCATTAGCTGTTGCCAAGGCAGCAGCTACTCTTCCTGGGGTCCAAACACGTTAAGGCACTTACATTACATATAAAACAGTACATCATATAACATTATTACACCACTACATATCTACAATAGAAAATGTATAATACCACCATACAATAATATTACAATGTACATGTTTACATTACATTACATTTACATTTAAGTCATTTAGCAGACGCTCTTATCCAGAGCGACTTACAAATTGGTGCATTCACCTTATGACATCCAGTGGGACAGTCACTTAACAATAGTGCATCTAAAAACTTAGGGGGGGTGGGGTGAGAGGGATTACTTAACCTATCCTAGGTATTCCTTAAAGAGGTGGGGTTTCAGGTGTCTCCGGAAGGTGGTGATTGACTCCGCTGTCCTGGCGTCGTGAGGGAGTTTGTTCCACCATTGGGGGGCCAGGGCAGCGAACAGTTTTGACTGGGCTGAGCGGGAGCTGTACTTCCTCAGTGGTAGGGAGGCGAGCAGGCCAGAGGTGGATGAACGCAGTGCCCTTGTTTGGGTGTAGGGCCTGATCAGAGCCTGGAGGTACTGAGGTGCCGTTCCCCTCACAGCTCCGTAGGCAAGCACCATGGTCTTGTAGCGGATGTTAAAGCTTCAACTGGAAGCCAGTGGAGAGAACGGAGGAGCGGGGTGACGTGAGAGAACTTGGGAAGGTTGAACACCAGACGGGCTGCGGCGTTCTGGATGAGTTGAAGGGTTTAATGGCACAGGCAGGGAGCCCAGCCAACAGCGAGTTGCAGTAATCCAGACGGGAGATGACAAGTGCCTGGATTAGGACCTGCGCCGCTTCCTGTGAGAGGCAGGGTCGTACTCTGCGGATGTTGTAGAGCATGAACCTACAGGAACGGGCCACCGCCTTGATGTTAGTTGAGAACGACAGGGTGTTGTCCAGGATCACGCCAAGGTTCTTGGCGCTCTGGGAGGAGGACACAATGGAGTTGTCAACCGTGATGGCGAGATCATGGAACGGGCAGTCCTTCCCCGGGAGGAAGAGCAGCTCCGTCTTGCCGAGGTTCAGCTTGAGGTGGTGATCCGTCATCCACACTGATATGTCTGCCAGACATGCAGAGATGCGATTCGCCACCTGGTCATCAGAAGGGGGAAAGGAGAAGATTAATTGTGTGTCGTCTGCATAGCAATGATAAGAGAGACCATGTGAGGTTATGACAGAGCCAAGTGACTTGGTGTATAGCGAGAATAGGAGAGGGCCAAGAACAGAGCCCTGGGGGACACCAGTGGTGAGAGCGCGTGGTGAGGAGACAGATTCTCGCCACGCCACCTGGTAGGAGCGACCTGTCAGGTAGGACGCAATCCAAGCGTGGGCCGCGCCGGAGATGCCCAACTCGGAGAGGGTGGAGAGGAGGATCTGATGGTTCACAGTATCGAAGGCAGCCGATAGATCTAGAAGGATGAGAGCAGAGGAGAGAGAGTTAGCTTTAGCAGTGCGGAGCGCCTC
Organism: Oncorhynchus gorbuscha; assembly: GCF_021184085.1. Taxonomy (NCBI): domain Eukaryota; kingdom Metazoa; phylum Chordata; class Actinopteri; order Salmoniformes; family Salmonidae; genus Oncorhynchus; species Oncorhynchus gorbuscha. The sequence continues at coordinate 108,917,413 of NC_060173.1, read as the reverse complement.
CGTGATACAGAGGAGAGCAGTCTCAGTTGAATGACTAGTCTTGAAACCTGACTGATTTGGATCAAGAAGGTCATTCAGAGAGAGATAGCGGGAGAGCTGGCCAAGGACGGCACGTTCAAGAGTTTTGGAGAGAAAAGAAAGAAGGGATACTGGTCTGTAATTGTTGACATCGGAGGGATCGAGTGTAGGTTTTTTCAGAAGGGGTGCAACTCTCGCTCTCTTGAAGACGGAAGGGATAGCCAACGGTCAGGGATGAGTTGATGAGCGAGGTGAGGTAAGGGAGAAGGTCTCCGGAAATGGTCTGGAGAAGAGAGGAGGGGATAGGGTCAAGCGGGCAGGTTGTTGGGCGGCCGGCCGTCACAAGACGCGAGATTTCATCTGGAGAGAGAGGGAGAAAGAGGTCAGAGCACAGGGTAGGGCAGTGTGAGCAGAACCAGCGGTGTCGTTTGACTTAGCAAACGAGGATCGGATGTCGTCGACCTTCTTTTCAAAATGGTTGACGAAGTCATCTGCAGAGAGGGAGGAGGGGGGAGGGGGCGGAGGATTCAGGAGGGAGGAGAAGGTGGCAAAGAGCTTCCTAGGGTTAGAGGCAGATGCTTGGAATTTAGCGTGGTAGAAAGTGGCTTTAGCAGCAGAGACAGAGGAGGAAAATGTAGAGAGGAGGGAGTGAAAGGATGCCAGGTCCGCAGGGAGGCGAGTTTTCCTCCATTTCCGCTCGGCTGCCCGGAGCCCTGTTCTGTGAGCTCGCAATGAGTCATCGAGCCACGGAGCGGGAGGGGAGGACCGAGCCGGCCTGGAGGATAGGGGACATAGAGAGTCAAGGGATGCAGAGAGGAGGAGAGGAGGGTTGAGGAGGCAGAATCAGGAGATAGGTGGGAGAAGGTTTGAGCGGAGGGAAGAGATGATAGGATGGAAGAGGAGAGAGTAGCGGGGGAGAGAGAGCGAAGGTTGGGACGGCGCGATACCATCCGAGTAGGGGCAGTGTGGGAGGTGTTGGATGAGAGCGAGAGGGAAAAGGATACAAGGCAGTGGTCGGAGACATGGAGGGGAGTTGCAATGAGGTTAGTGGAAGAACAGCATCTAGTAAAGATGAGGTCGAGCGTATTGCCTGCCTTGTGAGTAGGGGGGAAGGTGAGAGGGTGAGGTGAAAAGAGGAGAGGAGTGGAAAGAAGGAGGCAGAGAGGAAAGAGTCAAAGGTAGACGTGGGAGGTTAAAGTCGCCCAGAACTGTGAGAGGTGAGCCGTCCTCAGGAAAGGAGCTTATCAAGGCATCAAGCTCATTGATGAACTCTCCGAGGGAACCTGGAGGGCGATAAATGATAAGGATGTTAAGCTTGAAAGGGCTAGTAACTGTGACAGCATGGAATTCAAAGGAGGCGATAGACAGATGGGTAAGGGGAGAAAAGAGAATGACCACTTGGGAGAGATGAGGATCCCGGTGCCACCACCCCGCTGACCAGACGCTCTCGGGGTGTGCGAGAACACGTGGGCGGACGAAGAGAGAGCAGTAGGAGTAGCAGTGTTGTCTGTGGTGATCCATGTTTCCGTCAGTGCCAAGAAGTCGAGGGACTGGAGGGAGGCATAGGCTGAGATGAACTCTGCCTTGTTGACCGCAGATTGGCAGTTCCAGAGGCTACCGGAGACCTGGAACTCCACGTGGGTCGTGCGCGCTGGGACCACCAGAGTAGGGTGGCCGCGGCCACGCGGTGAGGAGCGTTTGTATGGTCTGTGCAGAGAGGAGAGAACAGGGATAAACAGACACATAGTTGACAGGCTACAGAAGAGGCTACGCTAATGCAAAGGTGATTGGAATGACAAGTGGACTACACGTCTGGTCCGTAGCCTGGGCGAATGTTCAGAAAGTTAAGCTACGTAGCAAGAATCTTATTGACTAAAATGATTAAAATGATACAGTACTGCTGAAGTAGGCCAGCTGGCAGTGGGTGCGTTGTTGACACTACACTAATCAAGTCGTTCCGTTGAGTGTAATAGTTTCTGCAGTGTTGCTATTGGGGGCTAGCAGGCTAGCTAGCAGTGTTGTTTACGTTACGTTGCGTTAAAAGAACGACAATAGATGGCTAGCGAACCTAGAAAATCGCTCTAGACTACACAATTATCTTTGATACAAAGACGGCTATGTAGCTAGCTAAGTAGCTAGCTACGATCAAACAAATCAAACCGTTGTACTGTAATGAAATGAAGTGAAAATGTGATACAACCTGTGAATGCGACCGGGTAGTTGAGTTCTATACAGAAACGTTGGCTAGCGTTGGCTAGCTGTTGGCTAGCTAGCAGAGTCACCTACGTTAAGGACGACAAATAGCTGGCTAGCTAACCTCGGTAAATTAAGATAATCACTCTAAGACTACACACTCTAAACCTAAACAACACAATTATCTTGGATACGATGATACGAAGACAGCAAAGACAGCTATGTAGCTAGCTAACACTAAACTAATCAAGTCGTTCAGTTGAGTGTAATAGTTTTCCCAGTGCAGCTAATCAGTGGACGTTAGCTAGCTGGCTAGTGAAGACTACGTTAGGACGGCGAAATACGATAATTACGCAATTATCTTTGATACAAAGACGGCTATGTAGCTAGCTGAGAAGAAATTGCTAGGATAAGACAAATCAAACCGTTGTGATATAATGAAATATAATGAAAAAGTTATACTACCCGTTGGAGCGACGTGCAGATGCGACCACTCGCTCCAACCGGAACCGGAAACTAATGTGTGTGTAGATGCGTGTGGTAGCACTTGTATACGTGTGTCTGTACCTTTTGTGTGTGTGTGTGTCTCTTCACAGTCCCTGTTGTTCCGTAAGGTATGTTTTAAAAATAATTGTATCTAATTCTACTGTTTGAATCAGTTACCTAATGTGGAATAGAGTTCCATGTAGCCATAGCTCTGTGTAGAACTGTGTGCCTCTAGTAAGTTTAAACCGACAGCTTGGTACATTTAGCTTGTCAACACTTATAAACACTTATAAAACAAGTAGTGATGAAGTCAATCTCTCCTCCACTTTGAGCCATGAAAGATGCATATCATTAATGTTAACTCCCCATGTACTTTTAAGGGCCAGCCATGCTGCCCTGTTCTGAGCCAAATATAATTTTCCTACATCCCTTTTTGTGGCACGTGACCGACCACACGACTGAACAGTAGTCATCCAGGTGCAACAAAACTAGGACCTGCCTTGTTGATAGTTTTGTTAAGAAGGCAGAGTATTGCTTTAATATGGACTTTATACTGTAAAATAGCATTGTATCTGGTCAAACGCCATTTTTTCCAAAAGTTTACTAAGGTTTGCTAACAGGCTGACTGGTTGGATTTTTGATCCAGTAAAGGGTTCTTAACTATTCTCCGGTAGCGGATTGACTTTTGCGTCCCTCCAGACCTGCGGCACACACTTTCTAGTAGGCTTAAATTGAAGATATGGCAAATAGGAGTGGTAATATCGTCTGCTATTTCCCCCAGAAATGTTCCATCCCCAGTGGCTTGTCATGTTCATAGTCAACCATTTTTTTCACCTCTTCCGCATTCACTTTACAGAATTAAAAAATACAATGCTTGTCTTTCATAATTCGGTCATATATACTTGATGTGTAGTGTCAGTGTTTGTTGCTGGCATGTCATGCCTAAGTTTGCTAATCTTGCCAATGAAACAAATAATAAAGTAGTTTGCAATATCAGTGGGTTTTGTGATGACTGAGCCATCTGATTCAATGAATGCCAAGTTAGCTTTTTTTTTCCCCTAAATTTCATTTAAGGTGCTTTTTACTATCAAACTTATATATTTTTTTTACTTTTTTTGCCAATCGGTTGTGCCAGACTTATTTGCCAAGCCTTTTGCCTCATCCCTCTACACCATACAATTTTTCAATTCCTCATCAATCCAAGGGGATTTATGTTTTTACAGTCATTTTCTTAATGGTTGCATACTTATTAGTAACTGGAGAAAGCAATTTAATAAATATTACAAGTCTAGTGTCTGGTTGCTAACACACTACAGACTAGCGAATATCCTTTACATCATCAACTTAAGAATCACTACAGAACTTCTGATATGACCTCTTATACAATATATTATTACGTCCAAGATATGGCTACTTTATTTTAATCACTACGTCCTATGTGTGTGTGATCACTACATATAGTGTGTGTGTGTTGTAACCCTGTATGGGTTCCTTTGCCCTGCTTTTTAACAATGTTTTGTTTTACTTTCTCCATGGCATTTGTTATATCAGACTCCCACTTAGGAAGGAAATGACAAAGCTTCTAAATCAGTTTATTTAACAACCTGATCAACTCTATATGAAGGAGATGTCGTGCTACATGAAGCAAATGGTGTTAACACCAGATACGGACTATTTTTTTAAGGTATCTGTGAACAACATGCATATCTGTATTCCCAATCATGTGAAAACCATAGATTAGAGCTTAAATTATTTATTTCAATTGACCGATTTCCTTTTATGAACTGTAAATCATATTCTTGTTAAGTGTATTTGGGATTACATAAAACTGACAGACAAAGCAAAGCGAGAGAGTGTCTTCTAATGGAATTGTTTTTGTCATTATTATCCTGTTGCTGTGCATCTTAAAAAACAGTTAGCAGACCGAGGCTAAATGCTGAGGACAACTTAACATTTTAATGTTATCTGGACTCACAAGTGCTGTAATGGTCAAATCAATAGAAGAGCCTGACTGCCAAGCGTGGATGTGATGAATATTGCACACATACTATGCAAAGTGTGACTATTAAAACCTTTCCTAACCAGAAACTGTGGATTGATGGCAGCATTAACGCCAAACTGAAAGCGCGAGCCACCGCTTTTAATCATGGCAAGGCGACTGGAAACATGACCGAATACAAACAGTGCAGCTATTCCCTCTGCAAGGCAATCAAACAAGCAAATAGTCAGTATAGAGACAAATAGAGACAGCTCAAAGACGAGACGTATGTGGCAGGGTCTACAGTCAATCATGGATTACAAAAATAAAACCAGCCCCATCGCGGACATCGATGTCTTGCTCCCAGACAAATTAAACAACTTCTTTGCACACTTTGAGGACAATACAATACCACTGACACGGCCCGCTACCAAAGCCTCTGGGCTCTCCTTCTCCATGGCCAACGTGAGTAAAACATTTAAACTTTCTGGGATCATTTACTTCAGCTCGGAAAACATGGGACCAAAACATTACAGGTTGCATTCAAATTTTTGTTCAATGTAGAAAGAAGCCAATTCTCTGTAAGATGTACGGATGTTCTCACTCACTCTTTGTGTATGAAATCAAGCCTCAGCTGTGATGTCTGAGCTCTGCACTGCAACATCAAACAGCCAGCCAGGTCACTGACTGAGAGACAAAAAATAATCACACAATTTGGTGTTTTATGTGTATTGCGTCTTCTAGACTCTCACAAATGTAGGCTCTTAAAACCTGTTAAGGAAGTTGAGAATTTAAGCAGCTTTTCGCAGCTTTTTGTTAAAAATCGCGCAACATTTCAGCGCCCTGCTATTAATGCCAGGAATATAGTATATGCATATGATTAGTATGTGGATAGAAAACACTCAGACGTTTCTAAAACTGGTTAAATCACGGCTGTGACTATAACAGAACGTGCGTTTCATCGAAAAGTGCATGAAAATATGATCACTGAAAATGGAAAAAAATATCCATCCGCGTCTTCAAGGAATTGTTCAAAGTGAACCGAATTAAAGTAGGCCGAGGTTGCAGTGCCTACAGCTTCCACACGTTGTCTAGAGTCTTGTCATTTGATTCGCAATTGATTCTTGGTCTAACCGAATCAAGGGAACCATTTCCCTCCGGTCTCCGACCGGATGTTTTGGTCGAGCTTTCTTCAGACATGTTTTCGACACGGACAGCTAAAGAATTTACATCGCCTCCTGATGAATTTTATCGCTTATTAACGTGTACTAATGCCTAAAGTTGCATTACAAAAGTATTTCGAAGTGTTTTGTGAAAGTTTATCGTCGAATTTTTGAATTTTAAAAAATGACGTTACGTTAAAAAGACCCTAAATGATGTTTATGGGACATCTAGGAGTACCAAGAAAGAAGCTCGTCAAAGGTAACGAATGGTTTATATTTTATTTCAGCGTTTTTGGTTTGCGCCGGCTAACGCAAAATCTGTCGTGTTAGGTGACGTTGCAGTATTTTGAGGGTGCATGGTATCAGATAATAGCTTCTCATGCTTTCGCCGAAAAGCATTTTACAAATTTGACTTGGTGGATAGATTCACAACGAGTGTAGCTTTAATTCAGTATAATTGTATGTGCATTTAATGAAAGTTTGAGTTTTATAAAAAACTATACGTGGCGCACTTGAAATTTCAGCTGATTTATGTTCCCACCTCGGAACCACGGCCCTAACAAGTTAATTTGATCACTGAGAGAAATGTAAAACTTGTAGTATATTGGTGTTTTAAAAAGGCTTTAATTTCCCCTTTGAAATTTGACTTGATTTTCTCTTACGAAAAATATCAACCTCTACAAAAAGGTCAATTTTATTAATTTCACAGAATCCTGTTGCTGCAGGATCATTGTCCTGCTGTAGAAAACTGGCTCACATGATGATCCTACATCTGCACATAACAATAATGTGGGCTTGTATCAACCCCATTCTGATAACCAGAGGTCTGTGTGTAATGACCATGGAGTTTGGTGTATGATGGACGTGGGCCAGGTTATGTCTCTGTGGGGGATCACAGCCCCACAGATGTTTCCTGTCTCATTGTTAACAGGCTAAACAGAAGCGCCAGTTATGGACCAAGAGGCGCCTGCTGTCCACTTGACCTCCCCTTTACTCCTTTGGATAGCCCCTCAACCTCAGCCCAGCTATTACCAGACAACCTGTATACTATTCAGTTTTCAGATGGGCTCTGACCGAGACACCTTTGCACCCGTTCCATTCTGCAAATAGGATTTGGGAAAAAAGAGAAAATCTGGAGAGGTTCTAAACCGCGTAGGTGGGCACCCCAATGTGTCCTGCGCTTAGAGGGATTTCGTTCGCAACTCTGTAGCAGACCCCTACTCTACTCTTTGAATTATTTGCGGAGAGGGATATCCCATGCAGTTGGTAGTTGGTTACTCAGGAGTAATAATAACAATCTGTTTCTGGAAGACTACTTTGAAAGTTGGAAGCGGCCATCGAAATGATTATGTGCGGTTAGCTCTGTGCTTTGCCATTTTTGTACACAGCTCCCCTTTTTTCCCAGCATCCCTAGACTCCATCTTCTGTTCCTCACTTTCTGATCAAGGCTCTTCTGTTCTCCCTCCCTCCCACCCTTCCTTCAGCAGTAAGGTGTGGCCAACTACTGTGATGGTGCAGTTGACAGCTCTCCATATGTTTCCCTCCGGAGATTTGAGACATTTGTTTGTTTTCACTCATCTGCCAGTCTGGGTAGAATGGAGGGGGTTCATGCAGAAGGGTGGAGTGACACAATCAGAACCCAGAATTCTCTAATCGCAGCTAAGCAGACACTTGTTTTGGTTGAGGGTATGGAGGCGTTCAGTTGGATATGTGTATTCAAAAAGGAAAACACGAAGAGCGCCTACAGGTTGAAAGGGAAAAGTAGAACTAAGAGAACAAGAGCGTGACTAAAATGAGTGAGTGGCTGAGATGGAACGAGGGAGCAGAAATGGAGAGCGGTGGATAAGATGGAAGTAGAGAGACTGACAAAGCCGATATACACAGTACATGAGTAATGGGAGATTATATACATTTAAAAAAAAATACTTTTAGTTAAGAACAAATTCTTATTTGCAATGATGGCCTACCCCGGTCACTACCTCCCCAAACCTGGACAACGCTGGGCCAATTGTGCACCGCCCTATGGGACTCCCAATCACAGCCAGTTATGATAAAGCCCAGGATCGAACCAGTGTTTATAGTGAAGCCTCTAGCACTAAGATGCAGTGCCTTAGAACAATGCGCCACTCGGGAGCCCTTGGGATGATTAGAGAATAAGGAGTCTAGAGAGACGAGAGATATCGCTATTCTTCAAGAAGCATCACATTCCTCAAATGAACTCCCTCAGTTCTCAACCTGCCATTGATCACTCGGAGCTATCCTTAGATCTTGCTTTCATACGCTTTGTTTACAAGTAGTAAACGATCGAGCTAAGACTGATTCATGCTGTGTAAAGCCCCGCCTGCCCCTGTCAGAAATATGCTTGCCGGAGTTGCATTCAGTGAGATGATTTATGCAGTGCAGAGTTTGCGTACTGGTACTGGCTGCTGTAAACAATCGTTGTGACATTTAGCTAAATCACTCGCACACACATTCAGAAACACATTCACACAGCCACAAACACACAAAACAACAATCCTTTATGCCTCAGTGACATTTGAGGATAACAGCACCACGTATAATTCCTCTTCAGCTGTCTGTGATGGTCTGTGGCCTGAAGTTGGCAATTATGCCCTGCGTGGATTTAACCCATTGTCTATTGGTGGAAAATTATTAAGTAGAAATAGACTTGAAATACCAGAAACAATTAAAAAATGTTTGCTCAAACTTCCTTGAATCCTGTCCCAGTACCTAGATGTTATCATACGACTCTTGACAAAACATTTTTACCTGTATTTAACTAGGCAACCACTTTCAATGACGGCCTAGGAACAGTGGGTTAACTGCCTGTTCGGGGCAGAACAACAGATTTGTACCTTGTCAGCTCGGGAATTTGAACTTGCAACCTTCCAGATACTAACCCAACGCTCTAACCACTAGGCTACCCTGCCCCCCCAATGTAAATACATGATTCGTGTCACACATCATAACAGTATTAACACTGTCCCTTAATAACAAACATGTGTTTTCAGATGGCATACAAATACATTTGTAAAGTTATGAGCCTAGTTGGTTTAGCCACAGAAAAAGACAGCAATCTTCCAGTGGCTTTTTTGAAAGATATCACATAGAACTGCAAAAGCATTGCTCTCCACTTTCTGGAGGACCGAGTTTTGAAAGCAGTGCAATTCGAGTATAATAGCTAAGGAGATGTAGAAAATTATTCTGGTTGTTTGCGAATATGGCATCCGTGACAAAGAGGGAGAAGCGTCCATCCATATAAACGGGTAAGATAGTCTAGCTAGCAACATTTTCAGATATTACATCTTTCTAATTTTGTCAAAGTTGTTTTCATTTCAAGTTAGTGTACTGTTAGCTAGCTAATGTTAAGTGCATGATCTGTGTAGTTATATTATTCTTTTCTGAGCCATTTGAAATTGCTAGTTATAGCCTATTAGCTAGCTAACGTTGAACCTGGTTGGTTATCTACCTGCAGATTCATGCAGGGTAGTGATCTTCTGAGTTGGGATTATGGTTCATTGTTTAGCTAGCTAGCTACATGGCTAAACAAAAAAGACTCCACTATACAAGTAACCATTTCAATAGAATATTAATGATGTCATTGTGACAACTGTCGATAGACGTAGCTGGTAAATTTGCTCAGGCTATCTACTCCAATTTCAGAGAACTCTCGCTCTTCTGACAGTGTGTTACGCACGCCTCTATGAAGAGGGAACGCAACACCCTGCTACAACTAAACTCTGTGAAGTGAAAAAGGTATGGACTGTAGGTGCGAGTAAGGATGACAGACAGATTGTGGTACCGTTTACAAGGACTTTATTCCTTTACACGGTAATATGGGGAAAAGGGGCTGGACGGAACCAAAGCAAAGAAAGTAAATCTCAAAGCCCCCCCCCCCCTCTATATTACCTGCCTACCCACTACTTACCTAATTTAGCACCACCCTAACCAAAATACAGGGGGTGGTCCGCCCAGGTCTTACCTAGTGTGCCTAGACAGCGAATATGCTACGGGTATATGTATGCCCGCGGGCCTCTTGCCTAAGCACTCCCTAGGTGCCTTCCCCTTCCCCCCCTGGGAACAAATGAAACAGAATATTAAACAATTTTACAAACAAACTAAGAAACCAAGGACATCAAATAAGCTCTATCTGAGCAACAAACTCACAAAACATACCAACTCAGCAATGAACTCCCAGCAAACTCAACCTCCAACAAAATCAACCTCCAGCAAAATCAACCTCTAGCAAAATCTCTCACCCTGAACAGAACACTGGCTTTTATATAGCTTCTGAAGGAATGGGTAATTGGAGACAGCTGCGTCTTGACGAGGGGGCGGGGTCAGCTCTCCAATTAGCCATGGAGTCGACCAATCAGCTGCTTGAGGGATTTCAGGAAGCCATTTCCTGAAATAAACACATGCAAACATACAAACTACAACACATAAACTGGGGAACGTAACAGTGCCAGAGTGCAGAATAACTGACAGATTTACTAACACTTAACACCCGTTGAATATGGCCGGTGTCAGTAAACGTTGGCATAAAATAGTAATTACATTGTTGCCAGCTGCACAATTGCAGTCACCAACACTCTGGATAACATAAACAGCCTAACCAGCTTTGCTAGGGTGAGTAAAATGGTCAGTGAGCTGTTCTCCCATTTGTCTCTGGAAGTAGCTAGCAAGCTAGGCCAATGTTAGCTTGGGTGCTTGACTGCTGCTGTTTTGGTCAGAACACTCGGATCAACCCTACACCTCGGCCAGAGCGTCCAGTGTGCGCTCTGAACGCTCCGAGAGCGAAACACTATGAATTTATGAACTGACAATCTGACAATGCCCAGAGAGCGAACTCTGATCACACTGGCACTCCAGATTAAATTTCCAAACACACCCATAGTATAAACCAGCCTTTAGTCTTGAAATCTTTGGTTGTTTAGCACATGGCCTCACATGTGAATCCTTAAAAAGATGGGTGGGGCTAAGGCTTAAAAAGATGGGTGGGGCTAAGGCTTAAAAATATGGGTGGGGCTAAGGCTTAAAATGATGGGTGGGGCTAAGGCTTAAGAGGGTGTGAACAATGTGACAGATAGCCTACGGGTTAGAGCTAGTAGTTAGAGCATTGAGTTCCTGGATCGAATTCCCGAGCTGACATTCAGTTCCCCGGTAGGCCGTCATTGTAATAAGAATGTATTCTTAACTGACTTGCCTAGTTAAATAAAGGTTACATTTATTTAAAAAAATTAATGGTTGTAGACAGAAGAGCTCTCCAGAAGGTACCAAATATCCAAGGACCCTTTTCTCAAAAGTGAGGTTACAAGTTTAGCAACTTTCAAAACCGAATTACTTTCCCATTGTTCCTCAACTGTAGTGTATGATATACCATCTAGCCTCTACTTTTATCCAATATTAAAAAAAAAACACTTTCAAATGTTGCTACGTAAGACCAAATCAAACCGGTCGGTCGCATATTGTCTTTTGATTATGTAGCTATATTCATTATGCTCTGTACTCATAAACTTTCACCCCACATCCACTCCTCAACAATGGATATATTGACGACTATGTCCAACCCTTAGTCAATAATTGTCATTTCTTACCTTCCACCCGCACCTGGGATATGGATGCCTGATGAAGACCTAAGGGTCCAAATGTTGTAAATAAATATCACCTGGGAGCATGAGCAGCAGTGTGCTCGTTCTTCTTTTCTGACTCCAATGCTTCCCACGGTTGTGTCAAGTTGGCTGGATGTCCTTTGGGTGGTGGACCTTTGTTGATGCACGGGAAACTGTTGAGCATGAAAAACCCAGCAGTGTTTCAGTTCTTGATACACTCAAACCGGTGCGCCTGGCACCTACCACATTACCCTGTTCAAAGGCACTTAAACATGTTGTCTTGCCCATTCACACTGCATGGCACACATACACCACTCCATGTCTCAATTGTATCAAGGCTTTAACATCCTTATTTAACCTGTCTCCCCTTCATCTATACTGATTTTGAAGTGGATTTAACAGGTGACATCAATAAGGAATCATAGCTTTCTGTGAGCAGAGCACCAGGACTCCTGGCTGGGTCAGGACCTAGCTGAAGGTGACTTGGGAAGCAATCTCCTTGATTCCTGCAGGGAATTTCCTGTTGCTGTTATCCAGAGAGGAAGCAGGTGCTTGTCTCAGGTCTTACTTATCCTGTACAAATGCACACAGATGGGGACAGAATCCTTCTTTTGAATGTCCTTGTTATTCTCTCTGGAGAAGGGTATATATAATGTAGACTGGGCTGAAGTGGAAACTCCCTCTGCTATTGAACTCTGATCTGGGCTGAAACTGTGCATTCCTGGGTAGACGTTAGCAGGAACTCCAGGCATCCATCCCGCTATCTTATGCTCTTGTCTGTAACCTGTCTATGTCTCTGTACACACAGACAGAGAGAGAGAGAGAGAGAGAGAGAGAGAGAGAGAGAGAGAGAGAGAGAGCATCTCCAACAACCCCCCCCCCCCCACACACCCTGCCTGTTTCCTGTCACTCCATGTATTCCTGCCCATGGAACAAATAAGAGCTTTAGTTGGCGGAGCTCTGAGTCTGCTAGTCAGAGAACGGATCAGTCACGAGTCACTGAGCTTAACCATGTGTTCTGTGATTGCTCAGTATCAGTAAAGGATGAGTCTTTGGCGTGTATGTGTTTGTTGTGTGTTCATATATGTGTTTGGGTGAATGAGTTTGCATGCTGCACTTCAGTCATGCCCTATGATTCTCTCTGCCTGAGGCTGTGCTACATGAAAACATATTCAGATTCCATGATCACAGGCATAGTTTGCTTTTACCTCAACTTGACAAGACTGAGGGTTTCAAAGGGCGAGTGGTTGGTCTGGGCGATACTCCAAACAGATTAGATGTACAGAAACAAGCCATTGGCTACACTGCCACAAAATAGTTTCAGACTCCTAATTATCCTTACAGCTCTGAAGACTAGCCACTCCCATGCCAGTTGGAAGAACTAAGGTGTTTTGCATGTTATTGCTCCAAACAAATTATTCAATATTTTCTACAAGTTCTTTAAAATACGATGAAAAAAAAACTTGACTGTAAAGAAATCATTACAACAACAATTTATTTATTTTTTAATTTAAAAAAACTTTCAAACAAAAGGAATCTTCTTGGCAGGGAAAAACACATTTGAATAAATGTGGGTTTTAACAGTCTTTTGTAGGTGTCATAATATACACTACATTTCTAATAAAAAATATAAAACATTTATAACATAAAACATATAAGTAAAAAATGATATATTCCCAAACCCCTTCCAAAAGATACGTAATGAAATAACAAAAAATGACAAGCTCTCAGCGGTGCAATACACGTTTATAAAAAAATGACAAGCTCTCAGCGGTGCAATACACGTTTATAAAAAAATACATACGGAATATCAAGACAATTTATTTTTAAAAAATATAAGTACTAAAGAAGAGGATGTTCTGTGTATATGTAAGGCTGGGTTAGTGCAATAAGTCTCTTGAGGAGCAAGTGTGAAGAGTCAGTGAAAATAGTCTGTGGTCTATTATTGCACATTTGGTTGTTTTGGGTTAAGGCTGCGTTCGACGTGGACGGTTGCTCCGCTTTTCATTCTGACTGCGCTTTTTCTCCCCATAAGCTTGGCCCTTTTCCCTGCTGCTGACGCAATCAGGTCCTAAAACTCTGGGGAGTGCCAGGGTGGGAGGTTATTAAAAACGCATCCGGATACTCTTCTTTTCAGCAGAGCGTCTGAGAGTCTGTGACATTACAGGAGACAATAAGTTATTGTGCAACAACAACAAAAAAGCACACATTAAAATCTGTGGAACAAGTCTGAACTTTTCAAAACTCAGTACTGTATTGAAAATGTATGGATTGGTTTACATTTCTAATTAAACCTGTCTCTGGCGACGCCACCTTTTGTCCCGTTCCTTTGCTCTGTCTGGGGTGTCCGACGACTTATGCCCCTCAATCAGTCCAATACCGATGTTACATCTGAGGAGTCAGTGTGGTGTATTATCAATGGTTATATGCATCAAAATCACCTGAGGAGTCAGTGTGGTGTATTATCAATGGTTATATGCATCAAAATCACCTGAGGAGTCATATGCATCAAAATCACCTGAGGAGTCAGTGTGGTGTATTATCAATGGTTATATGCATCAAAATCACCTGAGGAGTCAGTGTGGTGTATTATCAATGGTTATATGCATCAAAATCACCTGAGGAGTCAGTGTGGTGTATTATCAATGGTTATATGCATCAAAATCACCTGAGGAGTCAGTGTGGTGTATTAACAATGGTTATATGCATCAAAATCATTGAGAAAGTTGTAAGATGTAGAACTATGTTAGTCAGTCCATGTTTTTACTCACCTTCAACTTAAACTCTGCCATGCTTCACTTTCCATCTGTGTAGCTTAACCTCAGCTGACGGAACAGCAGACAGTACATTGGTGTTGTGCAGAGTGTTCTTCCTGAGACATGACAAAGAAAAGCATGATATTCACACAACTATTTCATGTAACATATTTGACAATGCTAAGATAACTATCCTACAACAACCAGATTGCTTGGTTGGATGTCATTTTTTAATGATATATTTATACAAGACCAATCAAACGTTTGGACACACCTACTCATTCCAGAGTTTCTTTATTTTTACTATTTTCTACATTGTAGAATAATAGTGAAGACATCAAAACTATGAAACAATACACATGGAATTATGTAGTAACCAAAAAAGTGTTAACCAAATCAAAATATTTTTTATATATGAGATTCTTCTAAGTAGCCACCCTTTGCCTTGATGACAGCTTTGCACACTCTTGGCAGTCTCTCAACCAGCTTCATGAGGTAGTCACCTGGAATGCATTTCAATTATGGTGTGCCTTGTTAAAAGTGAATTTGTGCAATTTCTTTCCTTAATGCGTTTGAGCCAATCAGTTGTGTTGTGACGAGGTGGGGGGGGTATACTTTAAACTGGCTCTCATGAGGACCACCACAAGAAAGGAAGACCCAGAGTTACCTCTGCTGCAGAGAATAAGTTCATTAGAGTTACCAGCCTCAGAAATTGCACCCCAAATAAATGCTTCACAGAGTTCAAGTAACAGACACATCTCAACATCAACTGTTCAGAGGAGATGTGAATCAGGCCTTTGTGGTCGAATTGCTGCAAAAAAAACACTCCTAAAGGACCAATAAGAAGAAGAGACTTGCTTGGGCCAAGAAAGACAAGCAATGGACATTAGACCGGTGGAAATAGATTAGACCGGAGTCCTAATTTGAGAGTTTTGGTCCCAACTGCCGTGTCTTTGTGAGACGCAGAGTAGGTAAACGGATGATCTCTGCATGTGTGGTTCCCACCGTGAAGCAAGGCGGAGGTGGTGTGATGGTGTGCAGTGCTTTGCTGGTAACACTGTCTGTAATTTATTTAGAATTTAAGGAACACTAAACCAGCAAGGCTACCACAGCATTCTGCAGTGATACTCCATCCCATCTGGTTTGCACTTAGTGGGACTATCATTTGTTTTTCAACAGGACAATGACCCAACACACTTCCAGGCTGTGTAAGGGCTATTTGACCAAGAAGGATAGTGATGGAGCGCTGCATCAGATGACCTGGCCTCCACAATCACCCGATGGTTTAGGATGAGTTGGACCGCAGAGTCATGGAAAAGCAGCCAACAAGTGTGGGAAGTCCTTCAAGACTGTTGGAAAAGAATTCCAGGTGAAGCTTGTTGAGAGAATCTCAAGAGTGTGCAAAGCTGCTATCAAGGCAAAGGGTGGCTACTTTGAAGAATTTCAAATATAAAATATATTTTGATTTGTTTAACACTTTTTTTGGTTAGTGCATGATTCTCTTTGTGTTATTTCATAGTGCATGTCTTCACTATTATTCTACAATGTAAAAAATAGTAAAAACAAAGAAAAAACCCATGAATGAGTCGGTGTGTACGAACTTTTGAGTGGTACAGTATATATTTTGTCAAAGTCAAACAAATACACATTTTGTAGTCACTTTTCTTGTGGCTTATATATCTCCAAGTCAGCATTCATGTGTAGATCCCTTGCTGCCTGCTATTAAAACAGAAAATAACATCATTAGCAAATTAACAGGATTAAAATATTCAACATTAGCTACCATCAAAGTGCAAGTTTTGAAGGTAAACATTGAACTTATGGATAGCTCATTACGTCTTGCTCGACAAACTCCTGTTCCGTTGCAGTTGCTGGAGGAGTGCTTAGCTTCTGCTTCTGTTGTTGGAATAGTTGAGTTACTTGTCTGCATTTCGTTCATATCAGCCACCGTGTTGTAGTCTGGCATCTGATTCCGCATGGCTATGAGTTATTGGAAATCCATTACCTTGTTTTTTGATGTATCGTTCACACTTACTAATTGTATCAAAACAATACAAATAAAATGTCAATAGCCGCTTTTCTTCTTTTGATGTATTTTACTAGACTTGGTTAGCGAGCTAGCTACCAAGCAATCTGTTCTCCCACCAACATTGGATAGCTAACGTTAGCTAGCTAGCTACCAAAAGATAGTTGGCTAACTTTGCTTGCCAGGTAACATTAGCTTGTTTTAGTCAAAACAGCCACATGAATCCATGTAACATAAATCCATGTAACATTATCATGTTAACTACAATTATCTTTACTGAGATTAATATTCAACCCCCTGAGTTAATACATGTTAGAATCACCTTTGGTAGCAATTACAGCTTTGAGTCTTTCTGGGTAAGTCTCTAAGAGCGTTGCACATCTGGATTGTACAATATTTGCCCATTCTTTTGGGCAATATTTGCCCAACTCTTCAAGCTCAGTCAAGTTGGATGTTGATCATTGCTAGACGACCATTTTCAAGTCTTGCCATAGATTTTCAAGACGATTTTAAGTCAACACTGTAACTAGGCCACTCAGGGACGTTCAATGTTGTCTTGGTAAGCAACTCCAGTGTATATTTGGCCTTAGGTTTTAGGTTATTGTCTTGCTGAAAAGTTAGTTTTGTCGCCCACTGTCTGTTGGGAAGCAGACTGAACCAGATTTTCCTCAAGGATTTTGCCTGTGCTTAGCTCTATTCTGGGTTTTAAAAATAAAATAAAAACTCCCGAGCCCTGGCTGATGACGAGCAGATCCATAACTTGATGCAACCACCACCATGCTTGAAAATATGTACTCAGTGACATGTTGGATTTGTCCCAAACATAACGTTTGTTTTGAGTAGAAAAAGTTAATATCTTTGCCACACTTTTTTTTCAGTATTTCTTTAGTGCCTTATTGCAAACAGGATGCATGTTTAGGAATATTATTTTGTACAGAATTTCTTTTCACTCTGTCATTTAGCTTAGAATTCTGGAGTAACTACAATGTTGTTGATCCGTCCTCAGTTTTCTCCTATCACAGCTATTAAACTTTGTTTTAAAATCACTATTGGCCTCATGGTGAAATCCTTGAGCGATTTCTTTCCTTTTCTTTTTTAGGAAGGACGCCTGTATCTTTGTAGTTACTGGGTGTATTGATGCACCATCCAAATCGTAATTAATAACTTCATCATGCTCAAAGGGAAATTGCCAATAGGTGCCCTTCTTTCCAAGGCATTAGAAAACCATCCTGGTCTTTGTGGTTGAATCTGTGCTTGAAATTCACTGTTCGACTGAGGGACCTTATAGATAATTATTGTATGTGTGGGGTATAGAGATGGTAATCATTCAAAAATGACTTTAATATTATTGCAAACAGTGAGTCCATGCAACTTATTATGTGACTTGTTAAGCTCATTTTTATTCCTGGATGTTTTAATGTCATAACAAAGGCTTTGAATACTTATTGACTCGAGAAAATTGTATTAATTAGTAAAAAATTCTCTAAACAAAATTCCACTTACTTTGTGGGGTATTGCGTGTAGATCAGTGGCCCAAAATCTACATTTTATCCGCTGTATAGTCTAATACTGTTCTGTACGGTGAGTGTTGTGTACTTCATGTAATTTAATCAAATTCTTTACATGCTTACTGACAAGCAATATAAGGGTTGTGAATTAAAGAAATATACACTGCAGTCAATTTGCATTCAGTAAGAATCTTTGTGGACCATTTAATCACACCTGTTACAGTTCCATGTTGCACAATCACAAATAATACAAGGTACAGGTACAAGGGCATGAAGTAATGGCAAACAACCAACCATATCCCATATGCTGCAAAAACACCTTCTCATTGTTGTAGCCATGCATTCACTACTGTACCTGGTTATATTTTGAGAACCTCACAAAAATACAAAATAAGTCTTGTGAGTGTTAGGAAGAGCTTGGGCTTGTATCTAATATTTCTGTAACAGGATATTCATTCCTCGGGACATGTTGATCACGTGAATCATATAAAAAAGTGTTTGTTTTTAATCATTCACTTAATCGGCAATAACGAAGGCGAATTCCACGTCTGCCATTAGCGGTTTCCTAGAAACATCAGAAGTTATCTGATTTCCTGTCGGTGCATATGTACATCCCCCGACCGGTGTTGCCAACTCATTTTCAGGGTAAGTTGCTAGAGGCAGGTTGATTTGTTGCTAAAAGTTGCTCAATGACGTTGTGATGTCAATGCGTGACAACGTAAAACTGCGTCATTACGTAGAATACACAATAACGTTACTCAAATTGACTGGCCATCTCGGCAAAAAATATGATTTGACATTTGTTCAGCTACAGACTCCCACTCTTTTCTGTACGTCTGGCTGTACAATTTTGATTGACACATGTTGATTGATGTTGTAAGTTCTGTTCAAGATCAAACATTCGTGACCAACAATATTCATTGGGTTTGCCTCGTCGAACCCGCACTACTGCTGTTGCAGTCAGCCAACAATGATTTGCAATTTACTGAAATTGCTGCTGGCCTGCTGCTGCCTGTGTACGAGCTGAGCGCCTGCTGCTGACATCACGCACAATGCACTTTTGCAGCCAGGCACGTGTATTCTGACGGAGTGTGTGACATAGAAAAAGATTTTTGTTGGAAAACCTTCCTGTTGGAAAACCACATCAGTGGCCGACTTTCAGCTGTAGCAGATGCAGTTCCCCCGACTTCACTCCTTGACTTTCATCTGCTGTAGATTGCTTCAGCCTTTACCACTCAAACAAGCACAGAAACTCTGGGCGTCGCTAGTTACCACAGTCACAAAGCCATAAATTCACTCAATGGACAGTTGAACAGCAAGATACAGCCACCTTTCCAGATGATTTGCCATTGCAGCCAGTAGTAGCCTATTCTTCAACTAACAACTAGTATACATTGGTGACATTTCATAACAGTTTATACAGTTGGCTACTTTATTGCTAAGCCTTTCAGGCCCCTGTTTATTTTCAATGTCATTTCATTAGAAACATTTTTTTTCTCTTAGTGTTATGTGTTTAACTTCCATGTAGTCTACTTGAGATTTCATTGTTTGTATCTGCTCAACAACACAGATCCATGTCAAGCTCACACAGGTTGCAACAAATGCTTGCAGACTTTTCCATGGAACTGGGGTAAAAAAAAAGCAGATTACTCCATCATGCACTGGACAGACAACTGTGTACTACAACATCAGAATGAAGTTCACAAAATGCAACAGAGTATGTGGACACAGGCAAAGACCAAGGCACACAGGAAAACAATAGAGACTGAAACTGAGATTCTCAGAGCTATTTAAATTGCCGTATTTCATGCCCATGGACATGGCTGTAGTGGACTCTGGGCATCAAAACACATTTTTACCGTCTGGAAGAATATTGGTGTGCTGGATGATGGAATGATAAGAAATATTCAGTTTAAGTTGGCCACCTGCTCGCTAAAATCTCATCAGGGTTTTCTCATTTCAATGCACATGAATGTAAAAATGTGACATGCTCTGTTATGATTGCTGGACCTATTTTGTCAATGCCTGTACCGGCTTATGTACAAAATGTATCACAGTGGAGTGAGTTGGCTCTTTTCCACTTGCAACATTTACATTTACATTTAAGTCATTTAGCAGACGTTCTTATCCAGAGCGACTTACAAATTGGTGCATTCACCTTATGACATCCAGTAGAACAGTCACTTTACAATAGTGCATCTAAATCTTAAAGGGGGGGAGTGAGAAGGATTACTTATGCTATCCTAGGTATTCCTTAAAGAGGTGGGGTTTCAGGTGTCTCCGGAAGGTGGTGATTGACTCCGCTGTCCTGGCGTCGTGAGGGAGTTTGTTCCACCATTGGGGGGCCAGAGCAGCGAACAGTTTTGACTGGGCTGAGCGGGAACTGTACTTCCTCAGTGGTAGGGAGGCGAGCAGGCCAGAGGTGGATGAACGCAGTGCCCTTATTTGGGTGTAGGGCCGTTCCCCTCACAGCTCCGTAGGCAAGCACCATGGTCTTGTAGCGGATGCGAGCTTCAACTGGAAGCCAGTGGAGAGAACGGAGGAGCGGGGTGACGTGAGAGAACTTGGGAAGGTTGAACACCAGACGGGCTGCGGCGTTCTGGATGAGTTGTAGGGGTTTAATGGCACAGGCAGGGAGCCCAGCCAACAGCGAGTTGCAGTAATCCAGACGGGAGATGACAAGTGCCTGGATTAGGACCTGCGACGCTTCCTGTGTGAGGCAGGGTCGTACTCTGCGGATGTTGTAGAGCATGAACCTACAGGAACGGGCCACCGCCTTGATGTTAGTTGAGAACGACAGGGTGTTGTCCAGGATCACGCCAAGGTTCTTAGCGCTCTGGGAGGAGGACACAATGGAGTTGTCAACCGTGATGGCGAGATCATGGAGCGGGCAGTCCTTCCCCGGGAGGAAGAGCAGCTCCGTCTTGCCGAGGTTCAGCTTGAGGTGGTGATCCGTCATCCACACTGATATGTCTGCCAGACATGCAGAGATGCGATTCGCACCTGGTCATCAGAAGGGGGAAATGAGAAGATTAATTGTGTGTCGTCTGCATAGCAATGATAGGAGAGACCATGTGAGGTTATGACAGAGCCAAGTGACTTGGTGTATAGCGAGAATAGGAGAGGGCCTAGAACAGAGCCCTGGGGGACACCAGTGGTGAGAGCGCGTGGTGAGGAGACAGATTCTCGCCACGCCACCTGGTAGGAGCGACCTGTCAGGTAGGACGCAATCCAAGCGTGGGCCGCGCCGGAGATGCCCAACTCGGAGAGGGTGGAGAGGAGGGTCTGATGGTTCACAGTATCGAAGGCAGCCGATAGGTCTAGAAGGATGAGAGCAGAGGAGAGAGAGTTAGCTTTAGCAGTGCGGAGCACCTCTGTGATACAGAGAAGAGCAGTCTCAGTTGAATGACTAGTCTTGAAACCTGACTGATTTGGATCAAGAAGGTCATTCTGAGAGAGATAGCGGGAGAGCTGGCCAAGGACGGCACGTTCAAGAGTTTTGGAGAGAAAAGAAAGAAGGGATACTGGTCTGTAGTTGTTGACATCGGAGGGATCGAGTGTAGGTTTTTTCAGAAGGGGTGCAACTCTCGCTCTCTTGAAGACGGAAGGGACGTAGCCAGCGGTCAGGGATGAGTTGATGAGCGAGGTGAGGTAAGGGAGAAGGTCTCCGGAAATGGTCTGGAGAAGAGAGGAGGGGATAGGGTCAAGCGGGCAGGTTGTTGGGCGGCCGGCCGTCACAAGACGCGAGATTTCATCTGGAGAGAGAGGGGAGAAAGAGGTCAGAGCACAGGGTAGGGCAGTGTGAGCAGAACCAGCGGTGTCGTTTGACTTAGCAAACGAGGATCGGATGTCGTCGACCTTCTTTTCAAAATGGTTGACGAAGTCATCTGCAGAGGGGGGATTCAGGAGGGAGGAGAAGGTGGCAAAGAGCTTCCTAGGGTTAGAGGCAGATGCTTGGAATTTAGAGTGGTAGAAAGTGGCTTTAGCAGCAGAGACAGAGGAGGAAAATGTAGAGAGGAGGGAGCGAAAGGATGCCAGGTCCGCAGGGAGGCGAGTTTTCCTCCATTTCCGCTCGGCTGCCCGGAGCCCTGTTCTGTGAGCTCGCAATGAGTCGTCGAGCCACGGAGCGGGAGGGGAGGACCGAGCCGGCCTGGAAGATAGGGGACATAAGAGAGTCAAAGGATGCAGAAAGGGAGGAGAGGAGGGTTGAGGAGGCAGAATCAGGAGATAGGTTGGAGAAGGTTTGAGCAGAGGGAAGAGATGATAGGATGGAAGAGGAGAGAGTAGCGGGGGAGAGAGAGCGAAGGTTGGGACGGCGCGATACCATCCGAGTAGGGGCAGTGTGGGAAGTGTTGGATGAGAGCGAGAGGGAAAAGGATACAAGGTGGTGGTCAGAGACTTGGAGGGGAGTTGCAATGAGGTTAGTGGAAGAACAGCATCTAGTAAAGATGAGGTCGAGCGTATTGCCTGCCTTGTGAGTAGGGGGGGAAGGTGAGAGGGTGAGGTCAAAAGAGGAGAGGAGTGGAAAATCGCTCTAGACTACACAATTATCTTTGATACAAAGACGGCTATGTAGCTAGCTATGTAGCTAGCTACGATCAAACAAATCAAACCGTTGTACTGTAATGAAATGAAATGAAAATGTGATACTACCTGTGGAGCGAAGCGGAATGCGACCGGGTTGTTGAGTGGGGAAGTTCTATTCGGTATACGTTGGCTAGCTGTTGGCTAGCTAGCAGTGTCTCCTACGTTAAGGACGACAAATAGCTGGCTAGCTAACCTCGGTAAATTAAGATAATCACTCTAAGACTACACACTCTAAACTACACAATTATCTTGGATACGAAGACAGCAAAGACAACTATGTAGCTAGCTAACACTACACTAATCAAGTCGTTCAGTTGAGTGTAATAGTTTCTACAGTGCTGCTATTCGGTAGACGGTAGACGGTGGACGTTAGCTAGCTGGCTAGCTGCCAGGCAGATAGCAGTGTAGACTACGTTAGGACGACGAAATACGATAATTACGCAATTATCTTTGATACAAAGACGACTATGTAGCTAGCTAAGAAGAAATTGCTAAGATTAGACAAATCAAACTGTTGTACTATAATGAAATGTAATGAAATGTAATGAAAAGTTATACTACCTGCAGACCGAAATGCGGATGCGACCGCTCGCTCCAACCCGGAAGTGAGAACTTTGCAAGGTTGTATGGAACTTTGCAAGGTTGTATGGAAAACAGTATTGCACATTGAATATGCACCGCCGTAGCCACTTGAAGAAATGCGTTTTGGACTATAGTACAATGCGTGTCCAACCGGCTCAAGTCGGTCTAATGTAGCCTCACAGAGCTACAAAATGGTATATAATACACTGTATTTGAAGAACAATGGAAAAGTCATTTTGCTTTGAAAGTTGATTAAACTTGTAAACTTCCTTTTTCGATAAAATGGCCTTTGAATGTTTTGGTACTATTACTGGAGAGCCCTTCTTTGTCTACTCACATTCGGCATCATTCACACTCTCTTAAGCTTTAGCCACACCCATCTCTTTAAGGGTTGATCAGAGCATTCAGTACTAACAGCAGTCAAGCACCCCTGTAAAGACCTTTGTTATAAACAGATTCAAAATAGCTATTGATATCAAATGTGTATTTTGTGCTTGTGACTCGGGACTCTTGACCTTTTTATTTTTGGACTGTTCTTATGTCAGAAGATTTTGGCGTGAGTTAGAAGATTTTATTTTCAAATAAACTAGTATTAATGTTAGTTTGAAAGACTGATATTATGTTTTATTTTGATTGAAATTATATGGACCCTGATTTGAACTTTCATTGTTAATTTGTTTATTTTTCATGGCAGATTCTTTATCCATAAAATGAAGTGGGCGGAAGACAAACCCCTCTTCACATAGAATTTAAATATTATTTTTGAAATGATCAGTGTAAGTGTAAAAACAAAAAAGCAATATGTACCATAAAACTTTTTGACGAATTGAAAATGTATCTCAATATGTAATACCCCTGTGTGTTAGGTTTATGTATTCTTGTATTTGTTTTGTTCATAATAATATAAAAAAAACAAATAGCAGTCAAGCACCCAAGCAAACTTGCTAGCTACTTCCAGACAGAACAGCTCACTGTACATTACTCACCCTAGCAGAGCTGGTTAGGCTGTTATGTTTTCCAGAGAGCTGGTGACTGCAGCTGTGCTGTCAGATTGTCAGTTCGTAAATTCAGAGAGTTTTGTTCTCGGACCGTTCAGAGAGCACGCTGGACGCTCTGGCCGATGAATAGGGTTGATCCAAACGTTCTGACTTCACAATGGCAGTCAAGCACCCAAGCTAACTGGCTAACATTAACTAGCTACTTCCAGACACAAATGAGAGAACACCCAACTCTGACCATTTTACTTGTACAAGCAGAGATGGTTAGGCTGTTTTCATGTTATCCAGAGCATTGGTGACTGTAACTGTGCTGCTGGAAATAATGTAATTCTGCTTTTTTTGCCAACGTTTACTGACACCGGCCATATTCAACGGGTGATGAGCGTTCGTAAATTCTTCAGTTATTCTGCACTCTGCCACACTCAGACGATAGTCTTAATTGGCCAGACTGAATTTACGAACGCACCCGAATTGGTTACTTGCATAGTAGGTTATTTTGTTAAGATGAACAATGAACCATAATCCCAACTCATGATGTTACTACCCTGCATGAATCTGCAGGTAGTTAACCAACCAGGTTCAATGTTAACTAGCCAAGCAAATGGTTCTGAGATACGTATAATAAGATCATACATGTAATGTTAGCTAGCGAGCCAGCCAGCTAACGTTAGTTGGCTAACAGTACACTTTAACTTGAAATGAAACCCCTTTTTATAGATGGATGCGTCTCCAGTTGCAGATGCCATGGTTGCCCTTAGTTTGAAGATGTAATCCGGAGATAGGTGTTTTCTCCATCTCCTCAGCTATCATACTCGAATTCCACTGAACTCAGTCCTCCAGAAAGTGGAAAGCAACACGTATGCAGTTTTAATACCCGAGTTAAAATCAGCGTTAGACAGGAGTACCAATATATACTGACCAGCTCAAATAGACAGAAGCGTGCTATATGGCCAAACTCATCTCTCAGCATGTCCAGGCCACTCATTATCTCAGCCAATCATGGCTAGCGGGAAGGTTGCTTTCGTTTTCTGTGGCTAAACCAACTGGACTCGCAATTTGAACAATTTTATTCTTATTTACAGATTGCATACAAGTTTGTTATTAAGGCACATGAATGTTCACATGTTCATGTTATTGTTTTAAGTGTGTTACTATTTTAAATGTAATTCAAATAGTTTTAATTGAAGTTTGATTTGATATTAGACCTTTATTGATTGTATGAATATAGAAACCATATATACCATATATTAACTTTATAGTCTATACTTCTTGTTAAGACATGAAAAAAAATATGTACTAGGTTATAAACCTACTAAATACATGTTTGGAGTAGTTTGCCTGCTGAGCTGAGCTGGGCCGTGATATGAGGACAATAGACAAGCTGTTAGAGGCTATTAGCGTGTGTAAATATCCATGACCTTCCAGAGCCGATTGGTAAGACTGTTTTTGTTCTGACTTCTCAATACTGCTTTTCTACTTCTTATCATTAAAGATATTCTCTGATTTACACTTGGAAACAGGCCATTTTACACAGTGCTAGCCAGTCAAAGGTCTCTTTCTCCATTTGAGTAGTATGGGTTTTCTGCTGTTTGCTGTGCTCCATTCTGGCACATTGTCCCCTGGTCTGCTCTCCTGCCTATCGCTGAGTTAATCAAACACAAATCGCTCTCCTCCTCTCAGCCCAGCAGCATAGAAAAGCTACTGTACCTAGCTGGAGCCAGAGAGTTGGAGCCTGCATGGCTCTGGAATGCTGTAGCCCTCCTGGCGAGGTGGTGCCTAGAGAGCCAGAGAGTTGGAGCCGGCATGGCTCTGGAATGCTGTAGCCCTCCTGGTGAGGTGGTGCCCAGAGAGCCAGAGAGTTGGAGCCTGCATGGCTCTGGAATGCTGTAGCCCTCCTGGCGTGGTGGTGCCTAGAGAGCCAGAGAGTTGGAGCCTGCATGGCTCTGGAATGCTGTAGCCCTCCTGGTGAGGTGGTGCCCAGAGAGCCAGAGAGTTGGAGCCTGCATGGCTCTGGAATGCTGTAGCCCTCCTGGTGAGGTGGTGCCTAGAGAGCCAGAGAGTTAGAGCCTGCATGGCTCTGGAATGCTGTAGCCCTCCTGGTGAGGTGGTGCCCAGAGAGCCAGAGAGTTAGAGCCTGCATGGCTCTGGAATGCTGTAGCCCTCCTGGTGAGGTGGTGCCTAGAGAACCAGAGAGTTGGAGCCTGCATGGCTCTGGAATGCTGTAGCCCTCCTGGTGAGGTGGTGCCCAGAGAGCCAGAGAGTTGGAGCCTGCATGGCTCTGGAATGCTGTAGCCCTCCTGGTGAGGTGGTGCCTACCGCTGTAGAGGCTCTGTTCCCATCAGGCCCACCGGAATACATCTGAAAAATAACAGACCTGAGATTATGGAAAATTACACAGATTTGAGATTATGGAAAATTACACAGATTTGAGATTATGGGAAAGAGGATATTTAGGATCAATGGGAAGCATATCCAAGAAACAAAACTCTTAATCTTGTGTTCTTGTGTGTGTTTGTTCCTGTGGGTTTTGTATATTATCCTGTCCTGACCAGCTATCTCGTGGAATTGTACTGGCAAGAATGTACAGTTTGTGTTTTTATTTTTTAACCATTCTCTTGTCTTCCCCCCTCAGGCGTTGCTGAAGATGGACTGCCAGGGCCTGGTGGCCAGGCTGGTGATGGACTTTGTCCTGCTGACCACGGCGGTGGAGGTGGCTGGGAGGTGGCGGGAACTGGCTGAAAGGCTATCCAAAGTGTCCCGTCTGCAGCTGGATGCATACGAGGGACCGCACAGAGACAGGAACGGAGTGGTGGACAACGAGGTGAGGCTAGGTTCTGATCTGGCATTATTGAAATACTACACACAGCTTTTGGAAATGACATGACCTGTGAACTGGAAATGGTTAAAGACTTTTTTTGCTGTACATACTTTTGGATTGATATAGTATGAATGTCAGAAAACAATAACCATTGTTAAACTGGTGGAGCATAACATGCGTTTTCCATGTGATTTTATTGTCACCCTCACTTCAATATGTATACCCTTCAATTACCACCCCACATCGTCCTCTGTCCTTATCTCTCCCTGTGCTGCACTGTGGGTAAGCCAACAACATCATTATGACCATAGTAAGTAAATAACCTTGCACGAGCGTTTGCTTGTGCGAGCTAGAACAGCCCATAGGAGCAGGAGCCTATCTCCTGTTTCTGTAGCGTGAGGCAGCTTGATGTACAAGTACACCCCCTGGACAGATAGGACGCTAGTCTACCACAGGGCCTTACAATCTATATCCTTAATGCTGAGTGCGACGCAGAGACGCGTTGAGTCCCATTTTTACAGTCTTTGGTATGAAGCGGCCGGGGAATCGAACTTCCAACCTCAGGGCAGGCAATCTAATCACAGGGTCACTGAGTTTATTTAATTATTACCATAGAAACATCAGAAAACAGCATGCAATTCCCATGTGATCTATTGTCAGTCCAATATGCTCCCTTCAATCGCCACCTCTCTCTTCCTCCCTGTGTAGGCCATGTGGAAGCCAGCCTATGACTTCCTACTGACGTGGGCTGCCCAGATTGGGGACAGCTACCGGGACGTGATCCAGGAGCTCCACATGGGCCTGGACAAGATGAAGAGCCCCATCACCAAGCGTTGGAAACATCTGACGGGAACGCTCATCCTCGTCAACTGCCTGGATACACTCTGGAGCTCAGCCTTCAGCCCCGCCTCTCAGGACGACTGTGCCATATAGACCAAACTGACCATAATCATTGTCATCATCACTCATAGGGTGCAGCTTGTCTCCTTCCCTTATATCTCCGCTAATTGGAAAGCAATTTATTTCCCACTCGTATAGATGAAAGATAGGAGAGGATGAACCTTTGGACTGTTGATATAGACTCCGCCTCCTGCTGCCACAACCTTATTCCCTGTTTCTATTGAAGATTCTGAACAACAGCTGTCTGTCTGGTCCCTCTGAGTCTTGCTTCCTCTGAATCTGCCTTTAGTCCTCATGGGGGTGAGGGGCTGGACTGCTAGACTACTCCCAGGAGGATTAGACTGCTAGACTGTCACCCCTCACCTCTTGGAGGACTAGACTCCCCCTCACCCCTAGGAGGACTAGACACCCCCTCACCCCTAGGAGGACTAGACTCCCCCTCACCCCTAGGAGGACTAGACTCCCCCTCACCCTTAGGAGGACTAGACTCCCCCTCACCCCTAGGAGGACTAGACTCCCCCTCACCTCCAGGAGGACTAGACTCCCCCTCACCTCCAGGAGGACTAGACTCCCCCTCACCTCCAGGAGGACTAGACTCCCCCTTACCTCCAGGAGGACTAGACTAGACCCCCCCACCCTTAGGAGGACTAGACTCCCCCCCACCCTTAGGAGGACTAGACTCCCCTCACCCCTAGGAGGACTAGACTCCCCCTCACCTCCAGGAGGACTAGACTCCCCCTCACCTCCAGGAGGACTAGACTCCCCCTCACCCCCAGGAGGACTAGACTCCACCTCACCTCCAGGAGGACTAGACTCCCCCTCACCTCCAGGAGGACTAGACTCCACCTCACCTCCAGGAGGACTAGACTGCTAGTCCTCAACCACCCATCTTTGTATAGCCACCAGCCAAACTACACAATGCTACAGTCTCAGTATTCACAAAGACTATTTTAATCTTCATTGTCTGGCATAGTATGTATTTTTTTTAACTCTAAATATGGCACAGCATTTTTTAAAGACACTTTGACACCTTTCGTTCATAACTGTGGACTCGATCCAGTGCAAAGACAACGTTTCTAAATGGTATCCCTGTTCTCTAGCCTTGTCACGTGTGTCAAACGAGCTAAATATAATGTGTTTATTTATAAAGCGTCGGAGTTGTTCAGAAGAAAGCGCTCTCTTATTGTTTCCTCCGACTGCGGTCCGTTTTTATTTCAACTACTTTGTTAGTGAACATATTTCTAAGGACCGAGTGAATAACTGTGCATAACTCACAGATTAACTTTGTTCTTTCATTTCAAATAAATTCATCTCTGACCGCTTTTTCACCTCTCTTAACTATCTTTTAAAAGGAAACCATATGGCCTGCAGTTATTTATATACTAGACTTAGTGAATATAGTGTACCGAAGCTGGTAACCAGTTAATATGACTCTACATATAACTACATATATGCCTCATTCAATATCCAACCACTGTTACAATGCTAAAACTCTGTTAAAGATTCTGGGTATGTTTTCTCCCCTGTTTGTGTTGTTAATACACATTTCACATATGTTTTGTGACTGCATACTTTTGTGGAGAATATAAATAAAATGTGAATATTTTTTACGCAATTCATCATGCTGATTGCTGAACGATCGGATTTCTTTACCGCAGTAGCAATAATTTATATTCATGTTAGATTTGTTTGTGCTCTTGAATGACATTTTCCCTTACAAGCGTGGAATTAATATTAGTGATGCAACAGGTTATGTTTGGTTTTCTAATCAGCATTATGTTTGTGCTGACCACCCAACGACATCCCAGAGAATACAGCATGTTCTGTTGAGAGGAGACAAAAAGGTAAGATGGGGGTGAGACACTAACAATTAAATATCTGATACAGATGAAGTGAAAGAGAGGTTGAAATACACCAGCGAGAGATAGACACCCATGAAAGAGAGGAGGAGGAATAGATGGAGATGGATGGAACGGAGGAGGAGTTTAATTTTTGGATGACCTCCAGCAGCCTGTTTGTTTGTCCAACTTTCTGCTTTGCCAAGCATTCCCATCACTCCAAAAGTCTGATGTTGAAAGCAACCATCAAACCGTTTACAGCTCCAACAAAATGGTTCCAAAGGTCTCTCTCACTGCATAATACTGTAGGTCTCTCACTCTCCCTGCACCATACTGTATGTCTCTCCCTGCACCACACTGTAGGTCTCTCTCCCTGCACAATACTGTAGGTCTCTCACTCTCCCTGCACCACACTGTAGGTCTCTCTCCCTGCACCACACTGTAGGTCTCTCCCTGCACCATACTGTAGGTCTCTCTCCCTGCACCATACTGTAGGTCTCTCCCTGCACCACACTGTAGGTCTCTCACTCTCCCTGCACCATACTGTAGGTCTCTCCCTGCACCACACTGTAGGTCTCTCACTCTTCCTGCACCATACTGTAGGTCTCTCACTCTCCCTGCACCATACTGTAGGTCTCTCACTCTCCCTGCACCACACTGTAGGTCTCTCACTCCCTGCACCATACTGTATGCCTCTCTGCACCATACTGTAGGTCTCTCCCTACACCATACTGTATGTCTCTCACTCTGCACAATACTGTAGGTCTCTCTCACTGCACAATAGGTCTCTCTCCCTGCACCATACTGTAGGTCTCTCACTCTCCCTGCACCATACTGTAGGTCTCTCCCTGCACCACACTGTAGGTCTCTCACTCTCCCTACACCATACTGTATGTCTCTCTCTCTGCACCATACTGTAGGTCTCTCCCTACACCATACTGTATGTCTCTCACTCTGCACAATATTGTAGGTCTCTCTCTGCACCATACTGTATGTCTCTCTCTGCACCAGACTGGAGGTCTCTTGCTCTCTCTCCCTGCACCATACTGTAGGTCTCTCTCTCCCTGCACCATACTGTATGTCTCTCTCTCCCTGCACCATACTGTATGTCTCTCTCTGCACCATACTGTATGTCTCTCTCTGCACCATACTGTAGGTCACTCTCTCCCTGCACCATACTGTAGGTATCTCTCTCCCTGCACCATACTGTAGGTCTCTCTCTCCCTGCACCATACTGTAGGTCTCTCTCTCCCTGCACCATACTGTAGGTCACTCTCTCCCTGCACCATACTGTAGGTGTCTTTCTCTCCCTGCAACATACTGTAGGTGTCTCTCTCCCCCTGCACATTACTGTAGGTGTCTCTCTCTCCCTGCACCATACTGTAGGTCGCTCTCTCCCTGCACCATACTGTATGTCTCTCTCTCCCTGCACCATACTGTATGTCTCTCTCTCCCTGCACCATACTGTAGGTGTCTCTCTCTCTCCCTGCACCATACTGTAGGTGTCTCTCTCTTTCCCTACACCATACTGTAGGTCTCCTGCTCTCTCTCCCTGCACCATACTGTAGGTATCTCTCTCTCTCCTTGCACCATAATGTAGGTATCTCTCTCTCTCTCCCTGCACCATACTGTAGGTCTTTTGCTCTCTCTCCCTGCACCATACTGTAGGTCTCTCTCTCCCTGCACCGTACTGTAGGTCTCTCTCTCCCTGCACCATACTGTATGTCTCTCTCTCCCTGCACCATACTGTAGGTCTCTCTCTTCCTGCAACATACTGTAGGTCTCTCTTTCCCTGCACCATACTGTAGCTGACTCTCTCTCCCTGCATCATACTGTAGGTCTCTCTCCTTGCACCATACTGTAGGTGTCTTTCTCTCCCTGCACCATACTGTAGGTGTCTCTGTCCCCCTGCACATTACTCTAGGTGTCCCTTTCTCCCTGCACCATACTGTAGAGGTCTTTCGCTCTCTCCCTGCACCATACTGTAGGTCTCTCCCTGCACCATACTGTAGGTCTCTCTCTCCCTGCACCATACTGTAGGTTTCTCTCTGCCTGCTCCATACTGTAGGTGTCTCTCTCTCCCTGCACCATACTGTAGGTGTCTCTCTCTCCCTGCACCATACTGTAGGTGTCTCTTTCTCCCTGCACCACACTGTAGGTGTCTCTTTCTCCCTGCACCACACTGTAGGTGTCTCTCTCTCCCTACACCACACTATAGGTCTTTTGCTCTCTTTCTCCCTGCACCATACTGTAGGTGTCTCTCTATCCCTGCACTGTACTGCAGGTGTCTCTCTCCCTGCAACATACTGTATGTCTCTCTCTGCAACCGACTGTTGGTGTGTCTCTCCCTGCACCGTACTGTAGATGTTTCTCTATGCACCATACTGTAGGTCTCTCTCTCCCTGCACTATACTGTAGGTCTCTCTCTCCATGCTCTCTCTTTCCCTGCACCATACTGTAGGTCTCTCTCCTTGCAACATTCTGTAGGTCTCTCTCTGCACCAGACTGGAGGTCTCTTGCTCTCTCTCCCTGCACCATACTGTAGGTCTCTCTCTCCCTGCACCATACTGTATGTTTCTCTCTCCCTGCACCATACTGTAGCTCTCTCTCTCCCTGCACCATACTGTATATCTCTCTCCTGGCACCATACTGTTGGTGTTTCTCTTTCTCCCTACACCATACTGTAGGTGTCTCTCTCTCCCTGCACCATACTGTAGTTGTCTCTCTCTCCATGCACCACACTGTAGGTCTCTCTCCTTGCACCATACTGTAGGTGTCTTTCTCTCCCTGCACCATACTTTAGGTGTCTCTCTCCCTACACCATACTCTAGGTGTCTCTCCTTGCACCATACTGTAGGTGTCTCTCTCTCCGTGCACCACACTGTAGGTCTCTCTCCCTGCACCATACTGTAGGTGTCTCTCTCTCCCTGCACCAGACTGTAGGTGTCTCTCTCTCCCTGCACCATACTGTAGGTGTCTCTCTCTCCCTGCAACATACTGTAGGTCTCTCTCTCTCTATCCCTGTACCATACTGTAGGTATTTCTCTCCCTGCACCATACTGTAGGTGTCTCTCTCCCTGCAAAAGCAAAACCACAACAGCAAGTGGGACCTTAATTAAATTTGCAGATTAATGGAGGAGAAAGAAAGCCAAAAGGACTGGAATTAATTACAATAGAGTATGGGCAGACATGCATCACAACCCTGCTTAGTGTGGGTTATGAGATCCCCCAGGGCAACTGCAGGGAAAACAGCTTGGCACATTACACACTGAACAGGAAATGTCTGTATACACCTTTAAAATATGTATTCAATTTAGCATAATCCATTCAATGGTGTGTCATTGGGGGTGAAGTTTTGCTGGTGTTTTGAAATTACACTTGTCCAACTTGTTTTTGTGATTAGCATAGGATTTCTCTGTTTAGTAGGGAGATCAGCTTCAGAGTTCTCTTGTTTCTAAACAGTGACTCTGGACAGAGATGTTGAGCTTTTAGTCTGAGCTGATGCGGTAATGGACATGCATAGATCATTACTGTCTTGGGAGCTGAAGATCTGAGGGAGCAAAATATAATTTCTTACTTCTTATATACCACCATACACCGTTTAAGATGAGGCCGTTTAAGATGAGGCTGATTTTTTTTTATGAGCATGGCCTTATTTCTGTTACAGCATATTGGATGACTGTCATTAATATTTCATTCACCCAGCTCAATACAGCATCGATAGGTTTAGGCTACTTCATGATGCTCAAATTTTTCCTCTACCCATCAGGAGGTTGTGACAACCTAGCCTATGAATGAAAGTTTACAACGCAGGTGCACAGGTCAAAAGAAATTTGTGTAATCAAGGTGACAGACATTGACACATTCAATACCTTCTTGCACACTCTTGCCTACATCTAGCTAATCATTAGTCCAAAAGTTGCTAACAAGTGTTTCTAATTGGACAAATTCAGGTATGTTTATCCCCGTTTTGTTCCGTTTGCTTCCGTTTAAGAAAGGTTTTTCAACAGTGGAATGAATACACCCCGATATATAACTCCTTCTGGCATCTATACACTCTTCCTCTCACCCTTTCCCTTCACTTGTGGACTTCAGTGCACAACACATCAGCTGTCTATGACCAGGTGAAAAACCTTTCCAAGCCAAACCTTCACATCATAACCGCTAACCTCTACACAAAGTCTACATCGTTGTCACCATATTAGCTAATGTCATGGCCAACATACCTACGAGAACTAACACATTAGTAAACATCCTACAGTACAGTAGTTCCAGTGTTGGTTAGCCATAGCCAGCTAACTAGCATTGCTTCCCTCTCTTTTTGAGCCGGGTATTTGATTAAGTTAAACTAGTGAAATAAAAAAATACAAAGAAATATAGCTAGCTCCCTCTGTCTTGCTTCTCTTTCATTTATGAAGAAATTAATTTGTTCAAAACTGTTCAACTACCATCTTTCTCTTTTAGTCGACTACTCACCACATTTTTGGGGGGCTCCCAAGTGGCGCAGTGGTCTAAAATACTGCATCTCAGTGTTAGAGGCGTCATTACAGACCCTCAATTCCAGGCTGTATCACAACCAGACGTGATTGGGAGTCTCATAGGGTGGCACACAATTGGCCCAGCATCACCGGGTTACGGTTTGGCATCATTGTAAATATGAATTTGTTCTGAACTGACTTGTCTAGTTAAATAAAAAATAAAAAACAATTGCAGTGCTAGCTAGCAGTATATTTTGCTTTCAGTACTAGATTCATTCTCTGATCCTTTGATTGGGTGGATAAAGTTATTTAATGCTGCAAGAGCTCTGATAGGTTGGAAGATGTCCTCCAGAAGTTGTCATAATTACTTTGTAAGTTTATGGAAGGGGGTGAGAACTGTGAGTCTCCTAGGTTTTGTATTGAAGTCAATGTACCCACAGCAGGACAGAAACTAGCTATCCTCTGGCTACACCATGGTGCTACAGAGTGCTATTGAGGCTACAATATACCTTCATTGCAAAGCAGTGCGTTTGATTAATTTATTTGGTGACGTGAATATATTTAGTAAAAGTTTGATCTACTTTTTAAATGTTTAATTATTTTTATTTTTATGAAATTCACTGAGGAGGATGGTCCTCCCCTTCCTCCTCTGAGGACACTCCACTGCCATACACTGTCTTCTACACATCTCCATACACTGTCTTCTACACATCTCCATATACTGTCTTCTACACTGTCTTCTACACTGTCTTCTACACTGTCTTCTACACATCTCTAGACACTGTCTTCTACACTGTCTTCTACACTGTCTTTTACACATCTCCATACACTTTCTTCTACACATCTCCATACACTGTCTTCTACACTGTCTTCTACACTGTCTTCTACACATCTCCATTTACTTTCTTCTACACATCTCCATACACTGTCTTCTACACTGTCTTCTACACTGTCTTCTACACATCTCCATTTACTTTCTTCTACACATCTCCATACACTGTCTTCTACACTGTCTTCTACACTGTCTTCTACACATCTCCATACACATCTCCATACACTGTCTTCTACACATCGCCATACACTGTCTTCTACACTGTCTTCTACACTGTCTTCTACACTGTCTTCTACACATCTCCATACACTGTCTTCTACACATCTTCATACACTGTCTTCTACACTGTCTTCTACACTGTCTTCTACACATCTCTAGACACTGTCTTCTCATTTGAGAGGAGGGATATCTGTGATCCTTTACTAAAAAATATTGCAGACAGAGTGCAGTATAACTGCAGTTAATCTGCAATTACTGCGTCCAAAATACCACAGTCGACTGCAGTTACAGCACTTTTACTGCAGTTACAGCACTTTTACTGTAGTTTCAGTTACAGTTACAGCACTTTTACTGCAGTTACAGCACTTTTACTGCAGTTACAGCACTTTTACTGCAGTTACAGCACTTTTACTTACAGCACTTTTACTGCAGTTACAGCACTTTATTGCAGTTACAGCACTTTTACTGTAGTTTCAGTTACAGTTACAGCACTTTTACTGCAGTTACAGCACTTTTACTGCAGTTACAGCACTTTCACTGCAGTTACAGCACTTTTACTGCAGTTACAGCACTTTTACTGCAGTTACAGCACTTTTACTTACAGCACTTTTACTGCAGTTACAGCACTTTTACTGCAGTTACAGCACTTTTACTGCAGTTACAGCACTTTTACTGCAGTTACAGCACTTTTACTGCAGTTACAGCACTTTTACTGCAGTTACAGCACTTTTACTGCAGTTACAGCACTTTTACTGGAGTTTCAAAACTGTAATCTTTCTTTATAAAAGAGCTCTCATTAATGCGATCTTTGCTCCTCTCTCTCTCTCTCATATATTTTTTAGCACATTTTATGAGAGGAAAAAAAATGAGAAAATAGTTGGTTTACAGAAATAAAGCTTAGAAAGATCCACCTTTGACAATACAAAGTGTAGCTGGTTCTCTCTGACAAACAGTCTAGACTGCTAGTGACATTTGCACTCTCCATCGCTATTCCTTACTCACACTGTGTACAAAAGCTTCTAATGTTCCACAGAAACTAATAGCTCTATCTGCACACAGAATAATAGCATAGATGAAAAAGTATAACATTTTTACTAAAGTTGTTTATCTTTTAACTCAGTCATGAATGATTTGAAACGAGCAGGAACAGGCAGCTGCCATTGACAGCAAACGCATTTGTCTCATCTGTAAACTGGTCTACTTCATAAAATGAAAAGTTCAGTATGATTTTTCAGAGTTTTGAAAATGTTTTATTGTGTCTTTCTATTTTAGTAGCTATCAGGAGAGACGAATACAGGTCAGCCTCTTGATGATCCTCTCAAACTGAACACACTCTGGGCATCTCAGACAGGTAATGGGCCTGTTTCCTCTTACGCTTTCAAAATTGGACGGGAAAAGATTATCACATCCCCTCAAATCATTGTTTGTGCACCTTATCCTTTCCGCCGTCTTTGCAAAGAAATGACAGATTGAAGTTTTGACTGGTGCAGACAAACTAGCCACACACAGAGATGTCAATTCAACGTCTATTCCACATAGGTACAACGTAATCTCATTGAAATGACGTGGAAACGCTGACTCAACCAGTGCCCAATGGACACTCACAGTAGTATTTTTGTTCTGTATCTGTGGACATGACCCAGTCGTTTATTCTAAATAACTCCTGACAAGTTCATTTCTATCGCACAGCTGAATTTAATATTGAAACAAATGTTGCAGATGTTGGAGAGACAGACAGCAGGGTTTATACAAATCTAGTCAATGCTAGAATAAATAGGATATAACATCTAGATGATTTTATAGAGGGCTTGAAGTTGCATCACAAATCACCTAGCAGCTGCACCAAGCTCCATGTTGGAAAACCAAACTCAGTCTGTTGAAAGTCCTCCAATCTTCCAGATTGGCGGGCTGCGTTTTGCTACCACCTGAAATTTCAGGAAGATTTCCAATTATTTAGTTTTTCTAAGGACCCAGAAAACAGAGGCAGTGGGAGAACCTATTCAAGTAAGTGAATACAGTACCGGGCAAAAGTTTGGACAACCCTACTAATTCAAGGGTTTTTCTTTAGTTTTACTATTTTTTACATTGTAAAATAAAAGTGAACACAATCACAACTATAAAATAACACATTTGGAATGATGTAGTATCCAAAAAAAGTATATAGATATTTTATATTTGACATCTTCAAAGTAGCCACCCTTTGGATTAAAGAAAGCTTTGCACACTCACACTCACTCTCTCAACCATCTTCATGTGTTGTGTTGTAGGGGTGGTATACAGACGATAGCCCTAAGACCAAGTACATATTATGGCAAGAACAGCTCAAATTAGCAAAGACCAATTACAATCCCGTCATTACTTTAAGACATGAAGGTGTCAGTTTCTTCAAGTGCAGTTGCAAAAACCATCAAGCACTATGATGAAACTGGCTCTCATGAGGACCGCCACAGGAGGTTTCTCTCCGCCACAGGAAAGAAAGACCAAGAGTTCCTCTGCTGCAGAGGATAAATTCATTCGAGTTACCAGCCTCAGAAATTGCAACCCAAATAAATGCTTCACAGAGTTCAAGTAACAGACACATCACAACATCAACTGTTCAGAGGAGACTGTGTGAATCAGGCCTTCATGGTCGAAATCCTGCAAAGAAACCACTACTAAAGGACACCAATGAGAAGAAGAGACTTGCTTGGGCCAAGAAACACGAGCAATGGACATTAGACCGGTGGAAATGTTTCCTTTGGTCTGATGAGTCAAAATTTGAGAAGGGATGATCTCTGCATGTGTGGTTCCCACTGTGATTTGCGCTTAGTGGGACTATCATTTGTTTTCCTACAGGACAATGACCCAACGCACCTCTAGGCTGTGTAAGGGCTATTTGACCAAGAAGGAGAGTGATGGAGTGCTGCATTAGATGACCTGGCCTCCACAACCACCCGACCTCAACCCAATTGAGATGATTTTGGATGAGTTAGACCGCAGAGTGAAGGAGAAGCAGCTAACAAGTACTCAGCATATGTGTGAAGTTCTTCAAGACTGTTGGTAATGTATTCCAGGTGAAGTTGGTTGAGAGAATGCCAAGAGTGTGCAAAGCTGTCATCAAGGCAAAGGGTGGCTACTTTGAAGAATATCATATATAAAATATATTTTGATTTGTTTAACACTACATCCTTCCAAATGTGTTATTTCATTGTTTGATGTCTTCATTATTATTCTACAATGTAGAAAATAGTAAAAATAAAGAAAAGAGCTTGAGTGAGTAGGTATGTTCAAACTTTTGACTGGTGCTGTATATGATGAAAGTGATCAAAAATGATGTATTATTAGCTAGCTTGCTACAGAAACTTAGTGTGCAGGCTAACTCAAATGAGCTGCTCACGTAATGTTCGTTAGAACTTCTTCAGGCTAGGGTCCTTTTTTCTCAATTTCCTCCTGCTTGACATGCCCAAAGTAGACTGCCTGTTACTCAGGCCCAGAAGCCATGATTGGATATAATTGGTACCATTGGATAGAAAACACTTTGAGGTTTGTAGAAATGTTAAACTAATGAATGGGACTATAACACAATAGATATGGTAGGAGACAATCCAAAGAAAAACCCACCAGAATGATTTTGTTTTTGAGAGCCCATGCTCTTACAATGGAAAGCTATGGCTTCCATAGCGGCTTCCATTAGAAGTCAGCAGTCTTTGTTAAAGGTTTCAGGCTTGTAACTTGAATAATGAAGAAGAGATATCTATTTTAGTACGACACCAGTTTGGAAATCCGTGCTTGAGCGCGCGACGAAGAGGACGCGCATCTGCTAATTTTGCTTTCCTGCTGAACATTCTTCTTTCCGTATGAAATATTCTAGTTTAATTACATTTTAGGGTACCTGAGGCTTTAATAGAAATGTATTTTGAAGCAAAGTTTAGGTGTAGTTTTTCGGATTCCTTTCTCTGCATGTTGAAAGAGTGGATTACTCAAATTGATAGTTTCAACTAAATTTACTTTTTGGGATATAAAGAAGGATTTTATCTAACCAAACGACACTGCAT
Source organism: Oncorhynchus gorbuscha (assembly GCF_021184085.1). NCBI lineage: Eukaryota > Metazoa > Chordata > Actinopteri > Salmoniformes > Salmonidae > Oncorhynchus > Oncorhynchus gorbuscha. The sequence goes on along the minus strand of NC_060173.1, from coordinate 108,878,387 downwards.
GTTGTAGCTGGGACCCTTTGGATTGCAAATAAGAGGATGATTTTCAAAAAGTTAGCGAATATTTAGTTGATATTTGTGAATTTATGAAACCTGTGCTGGTTGAAAAATATTTTGATGTGGGGCACCGTCCTCAAACAATCGCATGGCATGCTTTTGCTGTAAAGCCTATTGTAAATCGGACATTGCAGTTGGATTTAAAATAATTTAAGCTTTTAAGTGATATAAGACACTTATATGTGCCTAGATGTTTAGTATCTATAATGTTTATGATCATTTATTTGAATTGCACACACTCCAATTTCACCGGAAGTTGTTGACAGTGGTCCCGCTGGACTGTGTAGCTAGCTAGCTACAATAATTTAATATCACCAGCATGCTAATTTCCTAATAACTAGTTATGAACTATGTTGATGAATTTATCGTAGTAGCTCCAAATGCATTTGTAACTATCTAGCTAGGTTGATAGGTAGCTAGCAAACAGCCATGGAAGAGGGTGAAAGAATAAGCTAGCAGTTCCAGCTGTCAGAGAAGCGAGAGTAGGCTACTCTGGGTAGGGCAGGTAACGTTGTCAGAGGACATTATGAAACTACTCTCTTATGAAACTAGTCCCTAGTGAGAAAAACTGTGTACATAGAGATATAGCAACATAATATTCAGGGCTGCCGAACTTGAGTATAATGCAGCCTGTTTCTAAGTGATGTTTTCTGTCCTCAGATACTGAGAGCTGTCAAAACCTGTCTGCAGATGAAGAGGTCCCAAGAGAATAAGGGTACATACATCCTTGTATATGATGGATGTTGGCACATTTTGTCAACAAAAAACTTATCACTACTGGAGCATACCAACCACTCTGGGTGTGCAGGCTTCTGTTCCAGCCCAATACTAACTCTGTCATGTTTTGTCATTGGTTATCATGTCTTGTCTCTGTGCTTCCCTTCTATTCGTTTCCCTCTGCTGGTCTTATTAGGTTCTTTCCCTCTTTCTATCCCTCTCTTCCCCTCCCTCTCTCCCTCTCTCGCTCTCTCTCCCTATCGTTCCGTTCCTGCTCCCAGCTGTTCCTCATTCTCCTACGACCTCATTTACTCTTTTCACACCTGTCCCCTATTTTGCCCTCTGATTAGAGCCACTATTTCTCCCTCTGTTTTCCGCTTCTGTCCTTGTCGGATCCTTGTATGATGTTCGCTGTTCTGTGTCCTTGTCTCGCCCTGTCGTGTTTTACCTTCTTCAGATGCTGCGTGTGAGCAGGTGTCTTAGTCTGCTACGGTCGGTGCCTTCCCGAAGCAACCTGCAGTCTATGGTCGAGTCTCCAGTCAGTCCTCGCAACTACGAGTGGATTTCAGTTTTTCCTGTTTTGTTTTCTCCTTGATATATCCAGGATTATTACTTTTGTCATATACTGGAATAAAGACTCTGTTTTCGTTAAGTCGCTTTTGGGTCCTCATTCACCAGCATAACAAACTCACCTGATTCAATGTATCAAACCTAATTAGTTAATAAAGTAAGCTATTGCTGGGCTGAAACATAAGTCTGCTAACCCAGTAGATCAGGGAACGGTTGAGCGAGGTTGGACACTTCCTGTTTTGACTTTTATTTATTCACCTAAAATTATGTTTATGTAATAATAGCCTACTTGTTACTAGAATGTCTAAACTTTACATCTTTTTTCAAATATTATTTTACCTTTATTTAACTAGGCAAGTCAGTTAAGAACAAATTCTTATTTTCAATGACGGCCTAGGAACAGTGGGTTAACTGCCTGTTCAGGGGCAGAACGACAGATTTGTACCTTGTCAGCTCAGAGGTTTGAACTTGCAACCTTCCGGTTACTAGGCCAACGCTCTAACCGCTAGGCTACCTGTCGCTCCATCTGAGTTAGCATACTTGTATACTTATATTGCACATTATTCCATTGCAAAACTACCATTCCAGTGTTTTACTTGCTATATTGTATGTACTTTGCCACCATGGCCTTTTTTGCCTTTACCTCCCTTCTCACCTAATTTGCTCACATTGTATATAGACTTGTTTATACTGTATTATTGACTGTATGTTTGTTTTACTCCATGTGTAACTCTGTGTCGTTGTATCTGTCGAACTGCTTTGCTTTATCTTGGCCAGGTCGCAATTGTAAATGAGAACTTGTTCTCAACTTGCCTACCTGGTTAAATAAAGGTGAAATAAATAAAAAATATTACAATGTTGATTATTTTGAAGTTAGGTGTTTAAACTTGTTTTAATTTGTCACGTCCTGACCATAGAGAGCTCTTATTTTCTATGGTAGAGTAGGTCAGGGCGTGACTGGGGGTTAGTCTAGTTTATTATTTCTATTTGGGGTTCTAGTTTTGTTTTTCTATGTTGGTGATTTTGTATGATTCCCATTTAGAGGAAGCTGGTAATATTGTCTCTAATTGGGGATCATATTGAAGTAGCTTTTTCCCACCTGTGTTTGTGGGATCTTGTTTATGTGTAGATGGCTGTTAGCACTCCATTGTCGTCACGTTTCATTTATTCTTTTGTTGTGTGGTTCACTTACTTAAATAAAAAGATGTGGAACCCAGATCACGCTGCATGTTGGTCTGAGTATGCTTCCAACGATCGTGACATAATTCTTAACTTAATTATAATTCAAGATTAACTAGTGTTGATGTTGATTAATCACAGCTCACGATCCTGCAATAAAGAGGGGAATCTGTCTCTAATTTGTCTGTTTCTGTGTTCTATTCTCAAATGAAAATGACCAAATTGTTTAGTCATAAGCGCTCCGATTAGTTTTATTTGATTGTCACTATTTTTTCCCAGAATATCAGCCATGTGAACCCATTTTGCAGCTGATAGTGGCATGCAACACCAATGCAGCCATAGGCCTAAAGCAGTGGTTCCCAAATCCGGTCCCCGAGTACCCCCAACAGCACACTTTTGTTGTAGTCCCAGACAAACAAGCTAAAATGCACAAAAAAATTTATTTGGACAATAGCTGGATCCCTTTTAGCCAGGACCCCTTTTTCATAGGCCTAGATTACATGGTTGCATTCAAGACAAGGTCATTTTTATTGATCTGTTGTCAGTACCAGTAGAGCAGGCCTAGGCTACCATCGTATTAAAAAAGATTTAGCTCATTTCTCCAGTCATATAAAGTGTAGTACCATTGCATGAAATGTTTATCAAAGGCCAAATTTTTCCCATGCAAAGGAAATTTCTCTGATATAGCCGATAAACCTATGCCACTACGTGCTTATTAAAAGCCTAAATTATCACTATCTAATCTACTCATCACATTAGGAATAGTAGGTTTAAGTTAGTCTGCAAATGTGATGATAGAGGCGTGCAATCCTTTGTTATAGAAGCTTATTTTTATGCTGAAAAATAGCATTCCCAAAACGTTTAACTCATTATTAGCCTCTCATATGAGGCTACATGTGTCTTTAAAAAAAATGTATGTAGTTCTGTCCTTGAGCTGTTCTTGTCTAATGATGTTCTGTATTATGTAATTCTGTATTATGTTTCATGTTTTGTGTGGACCCCAGGAAGAGTAGCTGCTGCTTTTGTAACTAACGGGGATCCTAATGAAATACCAAATACCAAAACTCATGCGACACATGCTAATTGCTAGACTACAAGCTATCTAGCGAGCTAATTTTGTCTAACTTAGTGTTATTTTTAACACCTGGATAGCATAACAGCTAAACTAAGCTCGAGATCAATCAGACTTGACTTACAAGTGATGAAATGATCGTAGCAGACCCGTTACTGTCTGGGATCAGGTCTTGACGGGCAAAAAAGTTTCTTTGCTTTTCTGAAAGTTCTTGAGTCTTATCTTGGTGTCACCGATGTTGTTTCATGAATCTGAAAACATTTTTTTCCCATGTTGCCTTTCCTGTCTTGTTAGAGCAGCCAAATACTCTACAGAAAAAGATGAAGGTGATGAATCAAATAGTTTTAGGCACTGTTATCATGCAGTTTGGGATAGCCACTCGGCTGTTGTTGTCAGAAGAATTCATGTGGCGCTCTTCCAACATGGCCACCAGCTGCAAGCCCTCTATAGTGGAGAACAAGTTAATAAATTGCCTGGCTGGGCTGATGAGACAGTGGATTTCGCAGTCAGAGGGAACAGAGTAAATAGGCATTTTATCAACATAGATTTAGCCAGTGGTAACTTGTTGAATAGACACCAACTGGAATGCAGTTTTAACCAATCAACATTCAGGATTGGACCCACCCGTTATATAATGAACCATCAATCAATCCTGATCATCATTCACTCAATCAGATTAATAAGAAGCAGCTTGTTCTTAGTTTCACAGTGTGACCAACACCCTGTCACTGATCTATAATGGCACACATCTACTTAGGCATTGCAATCACACCTACTGTCAGCTAGCATATAGATCAGAGCTCATTGTAATAACACCTGTTCTTCTAATGTGTCTAGGTGGGTATGCCTGGCTGGATTTGAGCCAGTGATATCAAGTAGAACTCGTCTGCGGTGAGTGTGAGGATATTTTCTCTTTCTCACAGATGTTTAATTAAGGTGGCTGTTGAATGAGACAGAGCAGTATAGACTCACTGCGGGTCAGTTGATGACATTTTACAGACATTTTTTTACAGACAGGTTTCGCCTGAAGAATGTATATGATGTCAGCTGACATGTGTTTGATGCCATTCCATTAGCGCAGTTAAAGCCATTATTATGAGCCGTCCTTCCCTCAGCAGCCTCCTCTGGTGTGATGGCAATGGACCACCTTAACCCTTTCTATGGTCTATCAGAGAGAGGGAAAGAGAGAGCGTGAGAGGGGGGGGGGGGTTGTGGGGGACCATGAACAATACTTCTAATGGAAAGGACATCTAACCTTACAATGTGCAACAGGTAACAGTGAACAGGGTTTGTGTTTCCCACTTTAAAATATATTTAGGTTTAGAGGTGATTTAGAGGTGATTTAGAGGTGATAGACATGCTAAAAGACTTTGTATTCCTTGAAATCCTATTGCGGCAACGTGTGTCACTGTCAGACTCCTCTCTCCCCGAAGGCCAGGCAAATGCCCATTTTTCAGACCTCCTGCAGAGGACATCAATGGCATATTAGGATGCAGGGTTGAACTGTTTGTCTCCAAGGAAACTGCTCCAATGTAATTGGCTACAGGGAGAAAGAGCAGGTAGAGCATGTGAGGCATGCTCCTGAACCTACTCTACCCTATCCACAGTGGTCAGATAAACTGCCACGTGTTGGTTGAAGTGCAATGGCCGAATAGGAATGCTTCTTAAATGTCTAGGATCCTCATTATCGCGTCCTCAATGTTTGAATCAATGCCCATTTGATACTTTCAATTCCAACACCCTTTACCTCAATCCGTTAGTTTCAAGTCAAACTCTTAAGCATTTATGTTTCATTAAAGACGGATTATAAAAGGGATATAAGGGGCATAGGAAATAATGAAGTAACAATGGAAAAAACATCTGATGATTAGGCTGAGCAGAGAGTGGAGGGAGGTTTTTCTCTCTGTCATTATTTGTGAATATGGGGTAATGGTCTGAGAGGCTGGATTTCACAGGATTCAGAAGATTAGGCTCTCGTTATTGCTGCTCCCTCTCTCTCACTCTCTCTGCCTTCTCCTGGGCTGTAGAAACATTCTTAGGGCTGTTAGCCGTACTGTCCACACCAAGTAGTTTTCAACCTATGGTCCGCGAACCAAGTGTTGCTGTATATATTCAGAGCCAATTCCATGTCATACTTAGAGAAGATCTTATGTCAAGGCTTATTGAAGTGTGGATGCAGGATCTAAAGCCTTTTCTTTTGGGGTGTTTCTATAGGCCACCAAGTGCTAACAGTCAGTCTCTAAATAATATGTGTGAAATGGAAATGCTTGATACTGTATGTGATGTGAACAGAGATGTCTACTTTCTTGGGGACCTGAATTTTGACTGGTTTTCATCAAGCTGTCTGCTCACGAGGAAGCTTCTTACTGTAACCAGTGCCTGTAATCGGTTCAGGTTATTAAACAACCTACCAGTGTATTTAGAAACACTACAGGAACAAGTTCATCCACCTGTATTGATCACATTTTTACTAATATTGTATAACTTTTTTCTAAAGCTCTATCCTTACCAATTGGAATCAGTGATCACAATATAGTGGCTATATCCAGGAGAGCCAAAGTTTCAACAGCTAAGCCTAAAATAGTGTATAAGAGATCATACAAAATATTTTGCTGTGACTCTTATGTGGATGAGGTTAATACATATTTGTTTGTCTGATGTGATTGATGAGGAGCTTCCAGACACTGCACTTGATGAATTTATGAAATTGCTTCTTCCAATTATTGATAAACATGAACCTGTTAAGAATCTGACTTTTAGAACTGTTAAGGCTCCATGGATTGATAAGGAATTGGAAAACTGTATGGTTGAAAGAGACGGGGGCAAAAGGAGTGGCTAATAAGTCTGGCTGCACATCTGACTGGCTTACTTACTGTAAATTGAGAAATGATGTGACTAAATTCAACAAAAAAGAAGAATAAACTGTATTATGAAGCAAAGATCAGTGATATACGGTGGCTATATGTTGGAATACTTTAAATGAAATTATGGGCAGAAAGACAAATTACAAAACCATTTGATTTTGCCAATTATTTTCATGATTATTTCATTGGCAAAGTGAGCAAACTTAGGCAGGAAATGCCAACAACAAACAGTGAGGAATTGTATTTATGCATAAAATAAACTAATAATCAAAGAAAAGCATTGCAAGTTTGAATTTTGTAAAGATAATGCGGGGAGGTGGAAATATTATTGTTATCGATCAATAATGACAAATCTCCTGGCATTGACAACTTGGATTGAAAGCTACTGAGGATGGTAGCTGACCCTATAGCCACTCCAATCTGTCATATTTTTTATCTTAGCCTAGAGGAAAGCCTTTGTCCTCAGGTCTGGAGGGAATCCAAAGTAATTCCGCTACCCAAGAGCAGTAAATCAGCATTTACTGGTTCTAACAGCAGACCTATAAGCTGGCAGCCAGCTCTTAGTAACTGTTGTTTGACCAAACACAATGCTATTTCTCTGTAAATAAATTGACAACAAACTGTCAGCATCCTTATAGAGAAGGGCACTCAACATGTACTGCACTGACACACATGACTGATGATTGGTTGAAATAAATTGATAAGAAGATTGTGGGAGCTGTACTGTTAGATTTCAGTGCTATCTATCTAATTTAACTCAAAGGCTTTTCTTTAATGGAAGCTTCTCCAATGTCAAACATGTAAAGTGTGGTGTACCGCAGGGCAGCTCTCGAGGCCCTCTACTCTTTTCTTTTTTTTACCAATGACCTGCCACTAGCATTAAACACAGCATAAGTGTCCATGTATGCTGATGATTCAACCATATTCAACCATATACGCAGCAGCAACCACAGCTAATGAAGTCACTGAAACCCTTAACAAAGAGTTGCAGTCTGTTTTGGAATGGGTGGCTAGTCATAAACTGGTCCTGCACATCTCTAAAACTAAGAGCCTTGTATTTGGTACAAATCATTCCATAAGTTCTAGACCTCAGCTGAATTTTGTAATGTATGGGGTTGCTGTTGAACAAGTTGAGGAGACTAAAAATCTAATCAAATCAAATGTATTTGTCACATACACATGGTTAGCAGATGTTAATGCGAGTGTAGCGAAATGCTTGTGCTTCTAGTTCCGACAATGCGGTAATAACCAACGAGTAATCTAATCTAACAATTCCAAAAACGACTACCTTATACACACAAGTGTAAAGGGATAAAGAATATGTACATAAAGATATATGAATGAGTGATGGTACAGAACGGCATAGGCAAGATGGAGTAGATGGTATAGAGTTTAGTATATACATATGAGATGAGTAATGTAGGGTGTCTAAACAAAGTGGCATAGTTTAAAGTGGCTAGTGATACATGTATTACATAAAGATCCAGTAGATGATATAGAGTACAGTATATACATATACATATGAGATGAGTAATGTAGGGTATGTAAACATTATATTAAGTAGCATTGTTTAAATTGTCTAGTGATATATTTTTCCATCAATAAAGTGGCTGGAGTTGAGTCAGTGTGTTGGCAGCAGCCTCTCAATGTTAGTGTTGGCTGTTTAACAGTCTGATGGCATTGAGATTGAAGCTGTTTTTTAGTCTCTCGGTCCCTGCTTTGATGCACCTGTACTGACTTCGCCTTCTGGATGATAGCGGGGTGAACAGACAGTGGTTCGGGTAGTTGTCCTTGATGATCTTTATGGCCTTCCTGTGACATCGGGTGGTGTAGGCGTCCTGGATGGCAGGTAGTTTACCCCCAGTGATGCGTTGTACAGACCTCACTAGCCTCTGGAGAGCCTTACGGTTGTGGGCGGAGCAGTTGCCATACCAGGCGGTGATACAGCCCGACAGGATGCTCTCGATTGTGCATCTGTAGAAGTTTGTGAGTGCTTTTGGTGACAAGCCAAATTTCTTCAGCCTCCTGTGGTTGAAGAAGCGCTGCTGCGCCTTCTTCAAAACGCTGTCTGTGTGGGTGGACCAATTCAGTTTGTCCGTGATGTGTACACCTCCTCCCTGTAGGCAGTCTCGTCGTTGTTGGTAACCAGGCCTACCACTGTAGTGTCGTCCGCAAACTTGATGATTGCGTTGGATGCGTGCATGGCCACGCAGTCATGGGTGAACAGAGATTACAGGAGAGGGCTCAAAACACAACATTGTGGGACCCCAGTGTTGAGGATCAGCGGGGTGAAGATATTGTTACCTACCCTCACCACCAGGAAGTCCAGTACCCAGTTGCACAGGGCGGGGTCGAGACCCAGGGTCTCGAGCTTGGTGACGAGTTTGGAGGGTACTATGGTGTTAAATGCTGAGCTGTTGTCGATGAACAGCATTCTCACATAGGTATTCCTCTTTTCCAGATGGGTTAGGGCAGTGTGCAGTGTGGTTGCGATTGCATCGTCTGTGGGCCTATTTGGGGGGTAAGCAAATTGGAGTGGGTCTAGGGTGTCAGGTTGGGTTGAGGTGATATGGTCCTTGTCTAGTCTCTCAAAGCACTTCATGATGACGGAAGTGAGTGCTACGGAACGGTAGTCGTTTAGCTCAGTTACCTTAGCTTTCTTGGGAACAGGGACAATGGTGGCCCCCTTGAAGCATATGGGAACAGCAGACTGGGATAAGGATTGATTGAATATGTCCGTAAACACACCAGACAGTTGGTCAGCACATGCTCTGAGGACGCGGCTGGGGATGCCGTCTGGGCCTGCAGCCTTGCGAGGGTTAACACGTTTAAATGTTTTACTCATGCAGGCTGCAGTGTAAGAGAGTCCGCAGGTTTTGGTAGTGGGCTGTGTCAGTGGCACTGTATTGTCCTCAAAGCGGGCAAAAAAGTTATTTAGTCTGTCTGGGAGCAAGACATCCTGGTCCACGACGGGGCTGGTTTTGTTTTTGTAATCCGTGATTGACTGTAGACCCTGCCACATACCTCTTGTGTCTGAGCCGTTGAATTGCGACTCTACTTTGTCGACATACTGACACTTGGCTTGTTTGATTGCCTTACGGAGGGAATAGCTACACTGTTTGTATTCGGTCATGTTTCAGGTCACCTTGACCTGTTTAAAAGCAGTGGCTCGCGCTTTCAGCTTCACGCGAATGCTGCCATCACTTAATGTTTTCTGGTTTGGGAATGCTTTAATCGTTCCTATGGGTACGACATCATCAATACACTTTCTAATTAACTCGCACACTGAATCAGCGTATTCGTCAATGTTGTTGTTGGATACAATGCGGAACAAATCCCAATCCACGTGATCAAAGCAGTCTTGAAGCGTGGAATCAGATTGGTCAAACCAGCGTTGAACAGACCTGAGTGCGTGAGGTTCTTGTTTTAGTTTCTGTCTGTAGGCTGGGAGCAACAAAATGGAGTCGTGGTCAGCTTTTCCGAAAGGAGGGCGGGGGAGGGCCTTATATATGTCACGGAAGTTAGAATAACAATGATCTAGGGTTTTACCAGCCCTGGTTGCGCAATCGATATGCTGATACAATTTAGGGAGTCTTGTTTTCAGGTTAGCCTTGTTAAAATCCCTAGCTACAATGAATGCAGCCTCAGGATAAGGGGTTTCCAGTTTGCATAGAGTCAAATAAAGTTAGTTCAGTGCCAGCGATGTGTCTGCTTGGGGGGAAATATATACGGCTGTGATTATAATCGAAGAGAATTCCCTTGGTAGATAATGCGGTCGACATTTGATTGTGAGGAATTCTAAGTCAGGTGAACAAAAGGACTTGAGTTCCTGTATGTTGTTATGATCACACCACGTCTTGTTAATCATAAGGCATAACCCCCGCCCCTCTTCTTACCAGAAAAATTGTTATTTCTGTTGGTGCGATGCGTGAAAAAACCAGCTGGCTGCACCGACTCCATTAGCGTCGGTGGTGGTGGTGGGGGGGGAGACAATCCTGTGAAGCAGTGGTTCCCAAACATTTTATAGTCCCGTACACCTTCAAACATTCAACCTCCAGCTGCATACCCCCTCTAGCACCAGTGTCAGCGCACTCTCAGTCTCTGCCTGTATTTAGTTTTCATGTTAGTGCTGAGAATCTACTCTCATAAAGTATTCACCCCCTTCACATTTGTCCTATTTTATTACCTTACAACCTGGAATTAAAATGGATTTTTTGGGGGGGTTATATAATTTGATTTACACAACATGCCTACCACTTTGAAGATGCAAAATATTTTATATTGTGAAACAAACAATAATTAAACTTGAGTGTGCATAATTATTTACCATCCCCCCTCTTGAGAGAGAGAGACACCTCTTGCAGCAATTACAGCTGCAAGTCTCTTGGGGTCCGTCTCTATAAGCTTGGCACATCTAGCCACTGGGATTTTTGCCCATTCTTCAAGGCAAAGCTGCTCCAGCTCCTTCAACTTGAATGGGTTCTGCTGGTGTACAGCAATCTTTAAGTCATACCACAGAACCTCAGTTGAATTGAGGTCTGGGCTTTGACTAGGATATTCCAAGACATTTAAAGGTTGCTTTAGCAGTGTTGCTTTAGCAGTATGCTTAGGGTCATTGTCCTGCTAGTAGGTGAATCTCAGTCCCAGCTTAAATCTTTGGAATACAAAACAGGTTTCCCTCAAGAATTTTCCTGTGTTTAGTGCCATCATTCCTTCAATTCTGACCAATTTCCCAGTCCCTGCTGATGAAAAACACCCTCACAACATGTGGGGATGGTATTCTAGGGGTGATGAGAGGTGTTGAGTTTGCATCAGACAAAACAATTTCCTTGATGACTTGAAGCTAAATTTTAGTCTCATCTGACGAGAGTACATTCTTCCATATCTTTGATCTCTTTGTTGCCTCTCTGTTTAATGCCCTCCTTGCCTGGTCTGTGAATTTTGGTGGGCGGCCCTCTCTTGGCAGGTTTGTGGTGGTGCCATATTATTTCCATTTTTTAATAATGGATTTAGTGGTGCTCGGTGGGAAGTTTCAGATATTTTTTTATAACCCAATCCTGATCTGTACTTCTCCACAACTTTGTCCATGACCTGTTTGGAGAGCTCCTTGGTCTTCATGGTGTCGCTTGCTTGGTCGTGCCCCTTGCTTAGTGGTTTTGCAGACTGGGGCTTTTCAGAAGAGGTGTATATATACTGAGATCATGTGATAGATCACGTGACACTAAAATAAAGTATACCTGTGTGCAATCTATGTAATTATGTGACTTCTGAAGGTAATTAGTTACACCAGATCTTATTTAGGGGCTTCATAGCAAAGGGGTGAATACATATGATTTGCACCACTTTTCTATTATTATTATTTTTTTGTGAATATTTACCCCTTTTTCTCCCTAATTTTGTGGTATCCAATTGTTCTAGTAGCTATCTTGTCTCATCACTACAACTCCCGTACGGGCTCGGGGGACACGAAGGTTGAAAGTCATGCGTCCTCTGATACACAACCCAACTGTGTCGGAGGAAACACTGTGCACCTGGCAACCTTGGTTAGCGCGCACTGCGCCCGGCCCGCCACAGGAGTCACTGGTGCGCGATGAGACAAGGACATCCCTACCGACCAAGCCCTCCCTAACCCAGACAACGCTAGGCCAATTGTGCATCGCCCCACGCACCTCTCGTGGCCGGTTACAACAGAGCCTGGGGGCGAACCCAGGGACTCTGATGGCACAGCTGGCGCTGCAGTACAGCGCCCTTAACCACTGCGCCACCCGGGAGGCCTAGGCACTTTTCCATTTTTTTTATTTTACTTTTTTGAAACAAGTTATTTTTTAAATTTCACTATAGCCATTAGATGAAATCCAAATAAATATCAATTTAAATTACTGGTTGTAATATAACTGTAACGGCTTTCCTCTTCCTCTTCTGAGGAGGAGTCGCAAGGATCGGACCAATACGTAGCGTGGTAAGTGTTCATCTTGATTTTTAATAAGAACACTGAACAAAACAATAAACGACAACGTGACAAAACAAAACCGAAACAGTTCCGTGTGGAAACAAACACTGACACGGAAAATAAACACAAGTGGGAAAAGGCTACCTAAGTATGATTCTCAATCAGAGACATCTAACGACACCTACCTCTGATTAAGAACCATACCAGGCCAAACGCAAAAACACAACATAGAAAAAGGAACATAGACAACCCACCCAACTCACTCCCTGACCATACTAAAACAAAGACATAAAAGGAACTAAGGTCAGAAAGTGACAATAACAAAATAGGAAAAATGGCGATGGGGATGAATACTTTTGCAAGGCACTGTACCAGGTTGCAAAGGGCATGATTTGCCAGGGCAGGATACTCTGAGCACAGCCCAAATCAGAAATCTGGCAGTGGCTTCTGATTAAATTAAATTTTCACAGAAGCGCTTGTTGCAATTTCGATGAGGCTCTCTTGTTCAGATATCGGTAAGTGGACTGGAGGCAGGGCATGAAAGGGATAACGAATCCAGTTGTTTGTGTCATCCATTTTGGGAAAGTGCCTGTGTAATTGCGCACTGAACTCACTCAGGTGCTTTGCTATATCACATTTGACATTGTCCGTAAGCTTGATTTCATTTGCACGCAAAAGAAAATCATACAATGATGGAAAGACCTGTGTGTTGTCCCTGTAATTGCAGACAGAGAAGAGCACATTGAATATAGTGGCGGAGAGTCCCTGTAATCCTAGATTCAGATCATTCAGGCAAGAAAAAGCATCACCCAGATAGGCCAGTCATGTGAGAAACTCATCATCATACAAGCGGTCAGACAAGTGAATATTATGGTCAATAAAGAAAACTTTAAGTTCGTCTCTCAATTCAAAAAAACTTGTCAATACTTTGCAACTTGATAACCAACGCACTTCCGTATGTTGTAAAAGCATTACATGGTTGCTGCCCATATCATTGCATAGTGCAGAAAATACAACAGAGTTCAGGGGCATTGCTTTAACAAAGTTAACCATTTTCACTGTTGTGTCCAAAACATCTTTCAAGCTGTCAGGCATTCCCTTGGCAGCAAGAGCCTCTCGTGGATGCTGCATCCAGCGAAGAGGTGGCGTCGGTAGCAACTGCTTGCACGCGCATTACCACTCCACTATGTCTCCCTGTCATGGCTTTTGCGCCATCAGTACAGATACCAACATGAGCAGCAGCTACATTTGGCTACTTACAGACTGTTAGTGGAATTCCCACAAGAGAGTAACGGTTCATGTGATTGGATGTTAATAATTTGACTAGGCTACCTGTACTTGTTATTTTGCTGAACATTAGATGGTTTATTTCAATTTTTGGAAGTGAAATTAGGCTACTCAGGCGAGAAAAAAACTCACCCAAATGTATAGCCCCGTTGGAAAATGTAAATAGGCTGTTTGAAAATGTGAAGATAAAGCAAAGTAAAAAAAAAATGTGAATCACATTTTTTTTGGCGTACCCCCGACGGCATTGTGCGTACCCCTGGGGGATTTCTACATTGTAGAATAATAGTGAAGACATCAAACCTATGAAATAACAGATGGAATCATGTAGTAACCAAAAAAGTGTTCAACAAATCTACATCTATTTTATATTTGAGAATCTTCAAAGTAGCCACCCTTTGCCTTGATGACTTTGCACATTCTTGGCATTCTCTCAACCAGCTTCATGAGGAATGCTTTTCCAACTGTATTGAATGAGTTACCACATATGCTGAGCACTTGTTGGCTGCGTTTAATTCACTATGCAGTCCAACTCATCCCAAACCATCTCAATTGGGATGAGGTTGGGTGATTGTGGAGGCCATGTCATCTGATGCAGCACTCCATCACACTCAGTCTTGGTCAAATAGCCCTTACGAAGCCTGGAGGTGTGTTGGGTCATTGTCCTGTAGAAAAACAAATGATAGGCCCACTAAGGGTAACCCAGGCGGGATGCTATTGCTGCAGAATGCTGTGGTAGCCATGCTGGTTAAGTGTGCCTTGAATTCTAAATAAATCACAGACAGTGTCACAAGCAAAGCACACCCACACCATCACACCTCCTCCTCCATGCTTCACGGTGGGAACCACACATGCGTAGATCATCCGAGGTAACTCTGGGTCTTCCTTTCCTGTGGTGGTCCTCATGAGAGCCAGTTTCATCATTGTGCTTGATAGTTTTTGCGACAGCACTTTGATTTTTTAACACTTTTTGGGGGTTACAACATAATTCCATATGTGTTATTTCATAGTGTTGATGTCTTCACTAGTATTCTACAATATAGAAAATAATAAAATAAAATAAAAACCTTGAATGAGTAGGTGTCCAATCATTTCTAAAAATTAATTCAGATGGGCTTCGGCTAACAAAGGAAAGGAGGGGTGCTCAACAAAAAGGACAAAAGTCATGAGAAGGGCTTACCAAGAAAAACTTCCGAAAGGACTGATTCGAGGTAGAGAGGAGTTGGAGCACTCAACAACAACAAAAAAGCAGAGATTGATTTCTTTTAGCTCACTTTAATCCATTGTACAGGATGTGAACAGGTGACTGACATTTTGACCTCAAGCTGACATTGAAACATCAATCACCTGTTTTCATCCTGTACAATTGGTTTATTTTAGCTCATTTTCATCAATCTCTGATTTTTTTGTTGAGTGCTCCAATCCCTTTCTACCTCGAAATAGTCATTTTGGAAGTTTTTCTTGGTAAGTACATCTACTATTGTTTTTATATGTTATGTTAAAATAATAAAAATATATGTGCCTAATTTGTATAAATACAGGACATTCGGAAAGTAATTAGACCACTTGGTCCACATTTTGTTCACATTTTGTTACAGCCTTATTCTAAAATGGAGTAAATCTTTTTTGGCCCTCATCAAACTTAACACAATACCCCATAATCACAAATCGAAAACAGGTTTTTTGAAATTTATTTTAAAAAATTAAAAACAGATACCTTATTTACATAAGTATTCAGACCCTTTGCTATGAGACTTGAAATTGAGCTCAGGTGCATTGATGATCCTTGAGATGTTTCTAAAACTTGATTGGAGTCCACATGTGGTAAATTCAATTGATTGGACATGATTTGGAAAGGCACACACATGTCCATATACTATTTAATCTGTATAAATACTATAATATTTTCACTGCCTCCACATAAGACACCTTCTCCACAGTCCTGAGCCTTCCTACTTTGACCTCCTTCACCCTAACAGGCACTCTGGGAACTCTGGAATGTGATTTCCATCACAATTGCAACACCTTGCTTCCTCAAGACTCTTCAACAATGATATTCCGTTTGCACATGGCAAAACTTTTAACATTTATGACATTGAAGTGGCTTTTGTACATAAGCTCGCACCGTATATCTCATATAACCCAGCTTTACATGGGCCGGGAGAAATTCTTAATCAAACATCGATAATACAGAAAGGCTTTCCTCCTTTCCATTCACAGTGTGTGTTATGCGACGTGAATCAACTATTCCTGTTCATCTTAAACCGTGAAGCCTCAATACCCATCGCGACGCCAGATATGACACCATTTATCGGTGCCCTAATCTGATAATCATGACATTCCACTTCATGCATTAATAATGTATACATCTCCTTCTCCTTGTTTTGACACACGTGAAATCAACATACCACTCCTGGTCACTCTGATTCCACTTGCTCCAATGCATCCTTCACCATCTTTGTGACTGCAAACGGGTTTCCCCTAAAAAACATCATTGCTCATGAATCGCACTCCAACAAAGAATGAGGTGTTATCATAATGAAGCTTATCTTGATTTACAACCTCAGCCATTTCAGCTCCCTTCTTAGATGTTACAGTATTCCACAAATTTCCTCTATCTTCACTCGCGCCAACAGATTCCAGCAGTGTTTCTGCTTCCGCTATTGCTCTCCTATATTCTGTTATATCTGCACCTGCCACACCCTCTACTGCTGACACTCCCCCTAACCTGCTGCCACTCCCCCAGTGCTCACTCCTTCTTTCTCTCTGTGTGTGTGTGTAATTGTGTGGGCGGAGACGTGTGCTGGAGGCAGAGCAGATCCCAACCAGTTGCAACCTGTACCATAATCAAGACCTCTACAAATAATCAGCCCATGCCAATTCCACGCTGCCAGATCGTAACCTCTGCTCAGTCAGTCCGTTTGTTCCGGCATAGATCATGGTTTCGTGTTGTGCCTGGTTTCCCTTGCCTGACGCTGTTTTCCTCTCCGCTACAGTTCTGTCCGCTCTAATTCAGGTCCCTGTCTCCAGTCCCATGTTTCATCAGTCCTGCTACCATGTCCTGGACCCCCCACTCTACTGATTCCTTGGATTTCTCTCTGGACCTGCTTACCCAGCCCCAACTCCCCTCGCTCCAGCCTCAGCCTCAGCACCTGTCTCCCTGCAACCCACCCAAGCTTTCCCTGGCCTGCAACTCCCCTCGCTCCAGCCTCAGCCTCAGCACCTGTCTCCCTGCAACCTGCCCAAGCTTTCCCTGGCCTGCACCCCATCTTCCCCCTGTTTTCAATTAATACCTTAGTTACCTTATCCCAGTCTCCTCATCTGCGTCTGCTCGAGTTCACCTGCTCCGCTCTCCGTAACACCCTCAGGTCGGCCAATTCCTCCATGCACTCTTTAAATAGCCTACCTGCATGTCAGTGAAATGTTGTCAAGTTAAAACCAGGACATGAATTGAGGGGGTGTGAGAGGATATTTCATAGGCCAACTTTTTGTATTTAAAGAAAATGGAAAAAAGACCAGGTCTACCAATTGTTGGGTCTGATTATATAAAGTGATCTATAAAAGTGCTTTGGTCTACAATGCTTTATGCTAGAAACAAGCTGTAAAATACCTGTGAAAGACATGACTCTGATGCATTGGGGATATCAGTGTTTAGTTTCTTTGACATTTAGAGGCTGAGCTACAACATCCTATAGCAAAGGAGACCAAACATTTACTTTGCTTGGGAAGAAATCTAATTCTGTCACTATCAATTGAATAAGCTATTCACTTTCTGTACAATAGATGTTTAAAACCAGACAGCTTTTACGGAAACACTTGTAACATTCTCACGTTGGGTTAAAGTCACAAAAGTCACAATTGGTAGACCTACTTTGTCTTGGCTGGAAAGGTAGACCTTACTTTTGAAAGTTTCATGCTCAGATTCCTAATTTAGTCTCAAATGTAATTATTTGCAAACAAGGACAGTTTCGTTGTAAACAAGACACTGATTTGGCATTGGAGAAATGTAAGATGAACACATAGGCCTATCTATTTTGGTCATTTGTGTGGTATTAAAAATAGATTCTGCTAATATGTAGAATTGCATGAAATGTTCATTTTTTTCGTACCTGCAAGATTCATGCAATATGATGATATAGCTCTTTCCACCCCTACTCTTCTCCACGGGATCTGAGAACCCACAACCTTCTGGCCCGCAGCCCTGTGCGCTATCAACATTCCCACGTTGCCATCTAATGCTAACAGGATGAAGAACAGTTTCTATAACTGCATATCTAAGGCTCTGGTCGCCAATAAATGAGGCTAAACTTGACATGTTGTCTGCTATCCACTTTATGTTGTAATTATAGGGGAGGGTCATTTAATTAAATTTTTAAAATAACGTTCAGGGAGGGATTAGGTCAAATATATTTTGCTGAAAGGAGGGCCATACATTTTCATTTCAGAGAGGTACAATTTTCTCCATGTAACCCTTATTATGAATAACATTCAATCCCTCATATACACAACGGAAATACTATGTACAGCAATCCATTGAGCGCATCTACACCATGTGTTTGACAGGTCATTACAAACATTTCCGCGGTCATAATGTTAATGGGGGAAAAACAACAGGCACAAGCAAGAGTATGAAGAGTCGCAGGAGTAAAATGAAAGCAATCAATCAAGCGAGATTTAAGTGACAAGTGGAATTATGCGTCCCTCAAACACAGGAAGAAGACGGATCCTCAGGTGGGCGGGGCATGGGCATTGCTACTCCCTGGCTCTCTGAAACTCTCTCTTCATCGTCTTTCTTTCGCTCCCTCTCTACTAGGTGGTGTGCCATCTATATGTTGCGGAGGTGGCTGGGTATTGAGTGGAAGGACAAACAGTGGGATGAAGGGATACATAGAGATGAAACTGAGAGGAATGTAGGTGAGAAGGAGAAATGAAGTGATAAAACTAATTGAAGATAGCATCTCTGTCATTAGAATCTCGTTCCTATTTATTTATTTATTTATGTTATCCATCATTTTGTTCCTGTAAATGGAGAGGCAATCAAAGGACATGAAATCAAATATTTCTTCTCTCCCCTGCGACCACCTATTGAAAGAAACATTGCAGTTGCTGTGCTCCTAGTAAACCCTGATGCCATGGCAACCCCCAGAGTGCACCCTGGCAAATCGCTATAGCCTTTGTGTTGAAGAGTGTGTGTGTGTGTGAGAGAGAGAGAGAGAGAGAGAGAGAGAGAGAGAGAGAGAGAGAGAGAGAGAGAGAGAGAGAGAGAGAGAGAGAGAGAGAGAGAGAGAGAGAGAGAGAGAGAGAGAGAGAAAGCAATACTACAAGTAGGATAGAGATAAATACTACATGTGGGGATATGGGTACACTGTGCTATACGCTGTTCCTAGAGGAAAATGGGGACACTAGGATTTATTACTGTGTACTAAACTACAAGCAAGTGATATATTCAATGATCAATACAAAGTGCACAAATGGCTTTAATGAACAACAACCATATACCAGTAATCACAATATCCAAACTTTGAGTGATGGGGTTTGTTGGAGCATGAATGTTCATTATTAGTTGGCATTGCAGACACCATTATCTCATGCTATTAATTCTGCATCCAAAATGTTTTGCCTCCTCATTTATTTTTACGCAACATGGTATGTAAATTAGATCAAACTGTAGCTGCGAGATGGCTTGGTATATTCACATTAATAAAGGGCTAATGTCCACCTATTAGATTGCCATCTCTGCAGACAGCTGTGTGGAAGGGTATAATCAGTGGGCGAATTTGTTTTCATTTCCGCTCGTGTGATGGATCGCATCTCGCATCCTGAGGCCGAGGCTAATCAGCATGTCCCCAGTTTGAGTGACGGCTAAGTTGATTTGGCTAGAGTTACATTTGGGAAGGCTGCTGGGTTCGAATACTAGTAATTTTAGGAATCTTTCATTTCATATCTCTATTACTCAGCTTGAAGTTATTAAGAGAAGGGCCGCAAGTAGCAATGGGATCATACTCCTCTCTCCAATACATGTCCCATGTAACATGTACGGTGGTATTTGATACACTGACGATTTTGCAGGTTTTCCTACTTACAAAACATGTAGAGGTCTGTAGTTTTTATCATAGGTACACTTCAACTGTGAGAGACGGAATCTAAAACAAAAATCCAGAAAATAACATTGTATGATTTTTAAGTAATTAATTTGCCTATAGGGAGGAGGTCAGAGACCTGGCAGTGTAGTGCCAGGACAACAACCTCTCCATCAATGTGAGCAAGACAAAGGAGCTGATAGTGGACTACAGGAAAAAGAGAGCCGAACAGGCCCCCATTATCATTGACGGGGCTGTAGTGGAGCGGGCCGAGAGTTTCAAGTTCCTTGGTGTGCACATCAACAACAAACTATCATGGTCCAAACACACATAGACAGTTGTGAAGAGGGCACGACAACACCTTTTCCCCCTCAGGAGACTGAAAAGATTTGGACACTCTTAAAGGGAGTGCTCCTAATGCTCTGTTTGTTACCTGTATAAAAGACACCTGTCCACAGAAGCGATCAATCAATCATATTACAAACTCTCCACCATGGCCAAGACCAAAGAGCTCTCCAACGATGTCAGGGACAAGATTGTAGACCTACACAAGGCTGGAATGGGATACAAGACCATCGCCAAGCAGCTTGGTGAGAAGGTGACAACAGTTGATGCGATTATACTGTCAATCTCCCTCGGCCTGGGGCTCCATGCAAAATCTCACCTCCTGGAGTTGCAATGATCATGAGAACAGTGAGGAATCAGCCCAGAACTACACGGGAGGATCTTGTCAATGACCTCAAGGCAGCTGGGACCATAGTTACCAAGAAAAGAATTGGTAACACACTACGCCGTGAAGGACTGAAATCCTGCAGCGCCACAAGGTCACCCTGCTCAAGAAAGCACATATACATATCTGAAGTTTGCCAATAAACATCTGAATGATTCATAGGACAACCAGGTGAAAGTGTTGTGGTCAGATGAGACCAAAATGGAGCTCTTTGGCATCAACTCAAATCGCCGTCTTTGGAGGAGGAGGAATGCTGCCTATGACCTCAAGAACACCATCCCCACAGTCAAATTTGGAGGTGGAATTCTTTGGGGGTGTTTTTCTGCTAAGGGGACAGGACAACTTCATCGCATCAAAGGGATGATGGACGGGGCCATGTACCGTCAAATTTTGGGTGAGAACCTCCTTCCCTCAGCCAGGGCATTGAAAATGGGTCGTGGATGGGTATTCCAGCATGACAATGACCCAAAACACAAGAAGCTCAAGAAGAAGCACATTAAGGTCTTGGAGTGGTCTAGCCAGTCTCCAGACCTTAATACCATTGAAAATCTGTGGAGGGAGCTGAAGGTTCGAGTTGCCAAACGTCAGCCTCAAAACCTTAATGACCTGGAGAAGATCTGCAAAGAGGAGTGGGACAAAATCCCTCCTGAGATGTGTGCGAACCTGGTGGCCAAATACAAGAAACGTCTGACCTATGTGATTGCCAACAAGGGTTTTGCCACCAAGTACTAAGTCATGTTTTGCAGAGGGGGTCAAATACTTATTTTCCTCAATAAAATGCAAATCAATTTATAACATTATTGAAATGCGTTTTTCTGGATTTTTGGTTGTTATTCTGTCTCTCACTGTTCAAATTAACCTACCATTAAAAATATAGACTTATCATGTTTTGGTTTTGCCCTAGCACTACACAGCTGATTCAAATAATCAACTAATTATCAAGCTTTGATCATTTGAATCAGCTGTGTAGTGTTAGGGCAAAAAACAAAACGTGCACCCCTTTGGGTTCCAGAGGACTGAGCTTGGGAAACACTGCTTTGCTTTAACATTTGTCAGTTAATGTATATGGTCCAGTACAATCTCAAGACCATGCAGAGTTGAAAAATATTACAGAAGTGGGATGTGTTATTGCTTGTGGGAAACCTGGTGTATTGGTACTGGTACTGGTTGTAGATGGTGCAAAATCTGTTGTGTTGGTATGGGTTGTGGAAGAAGCATTTACCAGAGATATCCAAAGACTGAGTGTTGGTTTTTACCATGGCACAGTTTGATATGACCTAGTTCTATTAGTGTAATTCCTGAATGTTTAATGCATTGTCTCTGTATCACAATGATACAATGACGAAACATGACAAGATGCAACATGGCATCAAATGTGCAGAAGTCAATGTGGTCGCTGGAGGAAAGACTAAAAGGATTTACCACAACCTGTGATGTACTGTGAGACTGGGGCTGAAACTTACCCACCACAGACTGGGACTGAATCTTACCCACCACAGACTGGGGCTGAAACTTACCCACCACAGACTGGGGCTGAAACTTACCCACCACAGTCTGTGGCTGAAACTGACCCACCACAGACTGGGGCTTACCCACCACAGACTGGGGCTTACCCACCACAGACTGAGGCTGAAACTTACCCACCACAGACTGGGGCTTACCCACCACAGACTGGGGCTGAAACTTACCCACCACAGACTGGAGCTGAAACTTACCCACCACAGGCTGGGGCTTACCCACCACAGACTGGGGCTGACACTTACCCACCACAGACTGGGGCTTACCCACCACAGACTGGGGCTGACACTTACCCACCACAGACTGGGGCTTACCCACCACAGACTGGGGCTGACACTTACCCACCACAGACTGGGGCTTACCCACCACAGACTGGGGCTGAAACTTACCCACCACAGACTGGGACTGAAACTTACCCACCACAGGCTGGGGCTTACCCACCACAGACTGGGTCTGAAACTTACCCACCACAGACTGGGGCTGACACTCACCCACCACAGACTGGGGCTGAAACTTACCCACCACAGACTGGGGCTGAAACTTACGCACCACCGACTGGGGCTTACCCACCACAGGCTGGGGCTTACCCACCACAGACTGGGGCTGAAACTTACCCACCACAGGCTGGGGCTTACCCACCACAGGCTGGGGCTTAAACTTACCCACCACAGACTGGAGCTGAAACTTACCCACCACAGACTGGGGCTGAAACTTACCCACCACAGACTGGGACTGAAACTTACCCACCACAGGCTGGGGCTTAAACTTACCCACCACAGACTGGGACTGAAACTTACCCACCACAGGCTGGGGCTTACCCACCACAGGCTGGGGCTTAAACTTACCCACCACAGACTGGAGCTGAAACTTACCCACCACAGACTGGGACTGAAACTTACCCACCACAGGCTGGGGCTTACCCACCACAGACTGGGGCTGAAACTTACCCACCACAGACTGGGGCTTACCCACCACAGACTGGGGCTGACACTTACCCACCACAGACTGGGGCTGAAACTTACCCACCACAGACTGGGGCTGAAACTTACGTACCACAGACTGGGGCTTACCCACCACAGACTGGGGTTGAAACTTACCCAACATAGACTGGGGCTGACACTTACCCACCACAGACTGGGGCTTACCCACCACAGACTGGGGCTGAAACTTACCCACCACAGGCTGGGTCTTACCCACCACAGACTGGGGCTGAAACTTACCCACCACAGGCTGGGGCTTACCCACCACAGACTGGGGCTGAAACTTACCCACCACAGACTGACACTTACGAAAAACATGTCTGGACACAGTCCAAATAGGCAACAAGTCTTCACAACAAAATAGTTGGTGAAACGAATAAATCACATAACAAAATATTAGTTTATATTACTCTCATGGGAAAAGTAAGGATTTACTCTGAAAGCGATCAATGATTTCTGAATCTTGAAATTCAACTGTAATAATGGATAAACTATAGGTCTTATCAAAATGAGGAAGACTGGAGGTAACTGAAGAAGATGATCAGTACTGCCAGCACAGACTCCAGGTTGAAAAACACTCCTCCTCATTCCCTCTTACTCCTTCTGCAAAATGAGACACACCTGGCAGTGTGTGTGGGGGGGGGGGTCCAAGTGTTTCTGCAGTGACTAGTACACATAGGAAGAGTGATGAACAGTGTGAGTGTTAATATGCGAGTGTGTTTTTGCTGCCATTTTGTTATTTTAATAGGATCCCCATTAGCTGTTGTGAAAGCAGCAGGGGTCCACACAGAACATTAAACAAGACATAATACAGAACATTAATAGACAAGAACAACTTAAGGACAGAACTACATCCATTTTTTTTAAATGGCACTCGTAGCCTACATATCAATACATACACACAAACTATCTAGCTCAAAGAGGGGAGAGGCGTTGTGCCGTGAGGTGTTGCTTTATTGGTTTGGTTGTTTATACCAGGTTTGCTGTTCATTTCAGCAATATGAGATAGAAGGGAGTTCCATGCAATTATGGCTCCATGCAATAACATCAGCTTCTACTGGTGTTATATGGTACATTGGTTGACATGGGGACACAAGTGTGTTTTGCTGCGTCTCTGAAAACACAAAATACAGATGTTATTAAACCGTTGACGGGGTGAACTCTACTTTAGTTATGAACTAGACCTGACCCTTGTCTCTAATCCTGGTTAGTGTAAATAGTACTATTTTAGTTTACGGTAATAACCTCTGAAGAAGATAGAACCTCGATGCAGATGTTTGGTGTCTGTCTGCCATCTAGTGGACAAATAAACACTCTTTAAATGTATTAAAGTTCTGAGCGTTCTGAGAGTTTCAGTCAAGGGAGGAAATAACAAAAGGTTATTGTCATCATACATGTATGAAGTTATTACATACATTATATATATATCTATATATGCCATTTAGCAGACGCTTTTGTCCTCATTGCCTTATTCTGACGTATAAGGCAATGATACCGAGTTATATGAACTAAGTCATCTTCAGTTCCTCACAGAGGCCGTTAATATATTAGGATGAAACGTAGAGAAACATATTCTAATATACTCCCACGATTATGAGCTATTTTCTAGGTAACCCGGCACTCCCCATGTCTGTCTGTGTGTGATTGTGAGTCCATTAGCAGGCTTGGTGCATCATGCCAGGCGGGCAGGCTGGTCGCTCAGAGAACCATTCCATTTGGTAGGGTCAGCAGAGGGGAGGTGTGTGTGTGTGTGTGTGTGTGTGTGTGTGTGTGTGTGTGTGTGTGTGTGTGTGTGTGTGTGTGTGTGTGTGTGTGTGTGTGTGTGTGTGTGTGTGTGTGTGTGTGTGTGTGTGTGTGTGTGTGTGTGTGTGTGTGTGTGTGTGTGTGTCTGTGTCTGTGTGTGTGTCTGTGTGTGTGTGTGTGTGTAGGGAGGAAGGGAAATGGATGGTGAGGCCTGAGAAGGGAAAGGAAGGGAAGTGAGAGAGAGGCCCCCTCCAGTCATCAGTCTCAGAGCTCTCTGTTCTCTCCCTCTACTGCATTAGATTATATATGGCCTGTGGAGGACAGCCAACTTCTAATGAAATGATAAAGCGGCTAGCAAGGATCCCTTTTACATGATTATACATCTGGGTTCATAGCAACTCCGCTAATGGCAATTAACAATCACTTCCATATTCCCATGTCTTCCTAATTAAATACATATTGTAATACTCAACACAATGAAATACTGTAAAGATTTGTCTGATCATTTTTAGAGGAAACATGGCATGGAAAGGGCTGGAAGGATTTTAATATAGAACATGCTGAGATTAATATGTGCTAAATTTAGACTATTTTAGGATTTCATTAGGGTCAAGTGGTGCATCTGTAGAGCCTATGCCTTTTCATGCCCTCCATTTATTTTCAAAATGTCAAACCATCCAGGGAACACATGGACTGTGCACTGCTACCAGACATGTGCATGTGTTCTGTTATTTAAGGGGCTTATCTCTGTGTATTTGTGGATTGAAGGATAATAGAATACAACAAGATTACAGTTGGTGTTCTGGGGCTTTTTGGGGTCAGGTTGAATGGCACATATTACTGATTTACACAGTTTCATGTAAATCCTATCAATTCTACATTTATATAAGTGTGGTGGGTTATTGTCTGAAATCAGGCCAAAAGCCCCTTATGTATCTCTTCACCTATTATATAATATATGCTCTACCTCCACAACATATGCAGTTTCCTCGGTTACTTGTTCTAAATCACAGCTTGGACACCTCACTTTCTATGGTTTGAAATAATGCCGCATTCAAGGGTTTCAAGTTTTATTGGTTGGAAACTCGGAAATGTGCGACTTAGAAACTCGTTGTAGAAAGGTCGGGGTTTACCACTTGGAATGGATCCAAGTAAACTAATAGTGAAGCGATACGCAACAACAACAAAAAGCTACCCACATTTTTCCTCGGAGGTGCCGAGTTGTCTTGAACGCAGGCCCATTCATCTCAATCTGTGTGTTATTTCGGGGCATCGGATGAATTAAGAACTACGCAAGGAGAACGGAATGTTTGGGGGTGTTGCTGACACCGGGATGCCTTTCACATGACATGCATTCCCGACCTACCTCAAAAATCCTTTATCATCATGGTTACCTGATGCTCGGGTATCTTGGAATAGTAGCCTATAGCACAAATGCAAATAATATACCCCCGCCACTGACCATAAACCTACCCTAGGGGAGGCCTATCACATATGGGTGGGATTTTTTCAATGAATTTACTAAAATATTACATGCTAAACGTGTCATCATTAAAATGTCCCGTTCCCATTCCCCAGAAAACAACATGCGCATGCGTGACTAGGCATGATTCTATTTATTTTGCCTACTGGCTGTTATTGCTGGGCCTCGACACAAGGTGGCACCGTCCTCCATGTATATGTATATTGTAGCCTTCTTTCAAAAAACCTCTACCTTTATGAAAATATTGCATTGTAATCTCAGGAGGAGAAATCTGACATTGTTAAACCTATAGGCCTACTAACTCTCTTAAACCTATAGGCCTACTAGCATGTCAATTGTAGTTATTCGTTTGTGCATTTATTTATTAACCTACTGTAAATAGTTACTAGCTCCAGTTCACTAGTTTTAAACATTGAAATAGTCATTCGCAGCCTATACAATAAAACGCTCATTCTCAATATTACTAGGCTACCTCGTTTTAATTTATCAATATTTTACACAGCCTTACATACGGGTTTATGTTTTAAACCTGTGCTTTATACCTGTGTTTTAAACCTGTGCTTTAAACCCTATGCTTTAAACATGTGCTTTAAACCTGTGTTTTAAACATGTGTTTTAAACCTGTGTTTTAAACCCTATGCTTTAAACCTGTGCTTTAAACCTATGCTATAATCTCCATGCATTATCGTTATCATCACCCGGTCAAGAATATTCTCACACCGGTAATAATCCACAGGCCTATTGGGGAATTTAATAAAATCAGAATTACGCAAAGGTTAGTAGATCTCTAGACATATATTTCGATATGCATGTGACGTGCATGTGGACACCATAGTAACACATGTGCATTTTGTTTGGCATGGCTCGAAAAGGTGGAGCGTATGGTATGGTATGAGATGGAGGCAGGTACTATACTACGCTGTTTAGCAGTCTGCTTCCTCATCCTCTCATCAGTGTGTATGCAGCGACCGCAGGGGTAGGACAGTTTATGCCGTGACGCATCATAGAGATCATAACATCAACCCAAATATAGCTTCGATAACTTTAACGTCGTTTCTGGACGCAGTGTAGGCATATCTCAGGATTACCAGAACTCATCGACAACCTCTGGAGTGAATTTATTTATGTCTTTCGTTCCCGGACCGGAGGCTAGTTTTTTTGGACAACCAATGTGCCAGAGGAGACGCGGGTGACACAAGTGCGCAGTGTTCACGGGAAAAACAGCAGAGAGACCGCAAGGAGGGTGTTTGTTGTAACCCACCAAGCTTCGTCCTTAAGCTGTTCGGTGAGTGCGAGGAATTTGACTGTCACAAAATGGAATCTTAACTGGAGTGTGTGAGGAGAATTGTAATGACCACCGCGTTGCGTCCTACAGACGCGGACACTGTCCACCAATGCTGCTGAGGGCAAAACAAGGATCAACCAGCCAGAGCGCACGGCGGGCCTGTAAACACCTTGACATTACGTTTGTTGATATTATTTGTGTGGATTCATAGAAGAGCCTATTGAATATTAAAACGCTATAGTCTATTAGGCCACCAGATAGGTGCTACATAAAGGAGCCAGGCGTTCCCCTCAACTGTTTCGAGAATGGGCAACAGTTTCTCCAACATATCTGCTTTCCAATCACTACACATTGTGATGCTGGGTTTGGATTCCGCTGGCAAAACGACTGTTCTCTATCGTCTGAAATTCAACGAATTCGTAAACACTGTGCCAACAATTGGATTCAACACTGAGAAAATCAAACTGAGTAATGGTACCGCGAAGGGGATCAGTTGTCACTTCTGGGACGTCGGAGGTCAGGAGAAGCTGCGGCCCCTGTGGAAATCCTACAGTCGGTGCACGGACGGCATCATTTATGTGGTGGACTCAGTGGACGTTGACCGGTTGGAGGAGGCTAAAACAGAACTGCATAAAGTCACAAAATTCGCAGAGAACCAGGGGACACCTCTTCTGGTTATAGCCAACAAGCAGGACCTGCCCAAATCTCTTCCAGTCGCAGACATTGAAAAACAGCTGGCTCTCCACGAGCTCACTCCATCCACCGCATACCACGTCCAACCTTGCTGCGCCATAATTGGCGAGGGACTTCACGAGGGTATGGACAAACTCTATGAGATGATAGTAAAGCGGAGAAAGTCTTTAAAGCAAAAGAAGAAACGATAACGACCGCTCATGTGTCGTAACCTATATGGACCATTTTTTACGCAACATTACTGTATCTAAATGCTTTTCGGGTATGCCGATGTTGCCCTAAAATGACGTTTACTTTGCGGTGATTTTTGTATTTCCTTTCATTGGGTTATTGTCAAAGTTGCTGACGCTATGAACCCTAATTAGCTGAACTATGCTTTTGTACGCAAGAGGGTGCCTCTGTGTGTGCAAGATATATACCAAGGTTAACCAAAAAAAACTTGAAATTACTTTTATCATAGGAACAAATAATTGATAAATGAAAACGGGCTGGCCCGTTATTTACTGCTTTACGCTGGATTCTAATTCTGTAGCTCAACATGTGATTTTGAAGTAGCATCCCATAGCCTATCTATAGGCCTACTGTGATGGACTATGGACATCCTATCGACACGTCTTCGAGTGCTTCTTCGGACAGCAAGTTTGACTGCACGTTAAGTGGATGTGGTTAAAAATGAAATGGACCCTGTTCATTCAGAGAAAATAACAAACAGATGTCTGTGTTATGACAGTCTCACCTCAGTCTCTGTCTCGGTATATTAATGAAGACGTCAACAAGGCTTTGGAGTGTTGAATTAGCTTTTACTATGCGTGATGGACTAAAGATAACATTGGCTGCAACGTGGTCCACTACTTTGCACTTTTCATTTCCTAACAAAATAATAAAGTACTACACTGTATAGCAAAACACAGGCTGTTTATGGACCTGAAAGCCAAAATTGAAGTATTTTTTTATATTAAAATATATAAAATGCATTGTGACTGATTGACTTTTATTTACATGATGGGAGATAGGAATTCTAGTTTGGACTTACAGGAATAGCATAACAATGTCAACAGCTGACCAGGGTGATGGTGATCCACCGCATGTGTGGTTTTTAATGTGAATTATTGAGCTGACCTGATGTTTGACAAGGAGGGTGACTGAAGGGGTGGTCACCCAGTTCAATGACTTTAGTCTATCAGAGAGCTAATGGGTATCTCTCTAGTCAATGCTGATCTGCCAGACATTACTACTTAGTCTGTTACTCTCAATCTAGAGGGTGCTGTGTAGCCTAATCATTTTACGATTTAATGTGTGACTAATTTGAGCTCACAAACCAGAAGGATGGATATGGTGTTTCAGGTTTTAGAATGGAGGTGTTTTGGAAAGGCCTACCTGTCACGCTCGCTATCCTCAAACGCCCTGTCATAAATCAACCAAGGCACAGCGTGCATGTAGTTCCATATCTTTTAATGAAAGTGAAACTGAAATAACTAAAAAACAAACAGGTAAACAGCAAAGAACGTGACGCAACCGAGGTGCGCACACACACACACACACACACACACACACACACACACACACACACACACACACACACACACACACACACACACACACACACACACACACACACACACACACACACACACACACAGACAAATAATTACCCACAAAACACAGGTGGGAAAAGGCTACCTAAGTATGGTTCTCAATCAGAGACAACGATTGACAGCTGCCTCTGATTGGGAACCATACCAGGTCAAACACATAGAAATAGAAAAAACACATAGAATGCCCACCTCAACTCACACCCTGACCAAACCAAAATAGAGACTTAAAAAAGGAACTGTCAGGACGTGACACTACCTGTTGGTGTTGGATGAGATTCAAGCCTATTCTGTTTTCTCAGTTCACCAACAAGCAAAGCAAGGGTTAATTTGTATGTACTTTATAGAGCTGCAAAGCAGAGTCCGATGTCTTCATGCACAGACATTGGGTTACCTGTGAGGTATTAGTAACTGGTTCTCTGTGAGGTATTAGTAACTGGTTCTCTGTGAGGTATTAGTAACTGGTTCTCTGTGAGGTATTAGTAACTGGTTCTCTGTGAGGTATTAGTAACTGGTTCTCTGTGAGGTATTAGTAACTGGTTCTCTGTGAGGTATTAGTAACTGGTTCTCTGTGAGGTATTAGTAACTGGTTCTTTGTGAGGTATTAGTAACTGGTTCTCTGTGAGGTATTGGTAACTGGTTCTCTGTGAGGTATTAGTAACTGGTTCTCTGTGAGGTATTAGTAACTGGTTCTCTGTGAGGTACTAGTAACTGGTTCTTTGTGAGGTATTAGTAACTGGTTCTCTGTGAGGTATTAGTAACTGGTTCTCTGTGAGGTATTAGTAACTGGTTCTCTGTGAGGTATTAGTAACTGGTTCTTTGTGAGGTATTAGTAACTGGTTCTCTGTGAGGTATTGGTAACTGGTTCTCTGTGAGGTATTAGTAACTGGTTCTCTGTGAGGTATTAGTAACTGGTTCTCTGTGAGGTATTAGTAACTGGTTCTTTGTGAGGTATTAGTAACTGGTTCTCTGTGAGGTATTGGTAACTGGTTCTCTGTGAGGTATTAGTAACTGGTTCTCTGTGAGGTATTAGTAACTGGTTCTTTGTGAGGTACTAGTAACTGGTTCTTTGTGAGGTATTAGTAACTGGTTCTCTGTGAGGTATTAGTAACTGGTTCCCTGTGAGGTATTAGTAACTGGTTCTCTGTGAGGTATTAGTAACTGGTTCTCTGTAAGGTATTAGTAACTGGTTCTCGGTGAGGTATTAGTAACTGGTTCTCTGTGAGGTATTAGTAACTGGTTCTCTGTGAGGTATTAGTAACTGGTTCTCTGTGAGGTATTAGTAACTGGTTCTCTGTGAGGTACTAGTAACTGGTTCTCTGTGAGGTATTAGTAACTGGTTCTCTGTGAGGTATTAGTAACTGGTTCTCTGTGAGGTATTAGTAACTGGTTCTCTGTGAGGTATTAGTAACTGGTTCTTTGTGAGGTATTAGTAACTGGTTCTCTGTGAGGTATTGGTAACTGGTTCTCTGTGAGGTATTAGTAACTGGTTCTCTGTGAGGTATTAGTAACTGGTTCTCTGTGAGGTACTAGTAACTGGTTCTTTGTGAGGTATTAGTAACTGGTTCTCTGTGAGGTATTAGTAACTGGTTCCCTGTGAGGTATTAGTAACTGGTTCTCTGTGAGGTATTGGTAACTGGTTCTCTGTGAGGTATTAGTAACGGGTTCTCTGTAAGGTATTAGTAACTGGTTCTCTGTGAGGTATTAGTAACTGGTTCTCTGTGAGGTATTAGTAACTGGTTCTCTGTAAGGTATTAGTAACTGGTTACCTGTGAGGTATTAGCAACTGACTGTCTCTCTCTGACTCTCTCTCTCTCTCTCTCTCTCTCTCTCTCTCTCTCTCTCTCTCTCTCTCTCTCTCTCTCTCTCTCTGACTGTCTCTCTCTGTCTCGTGTCTCGCTGACTGTCTCTCTTTCTCTCTGTCTCACTCTTTGTGTCTCTTTCTCTTTGACTGTCTCTCTCTCTCTCTGACACACACAGCTCCCCCTCCATTAGTCATTAGGAGTATCTACTGGAGTGTGAAAGAAGAAAAGAGATCCCTTGGTAACATGACCTTTTGTGCTTTGTCTGTGACCTGTTGAACCCTACAGTGGTAGGGTATGTGTTCTATGTGCCAGGGAGATTAATCAGGAGGGGATGGCCACTTGATAAGGGCAAGACAGTTTGATTAGTCAGGCTGTGTGTAACTGGGTGTAACTACCATACAATTGTTCAAATCAATTTTATTTGTCACATACACATGGTTAGCAGATGATATTGTGAGTGTAGCGAAATGCTTGTGCTTCTGGTTCCGACAATGCTGTAATATCTAAGAAGTTATCTAACAATTCCCCAACAACTACCTAATACATACCTAATAACAAATCTAAAAGGGGTGAATGAGAAAGTGATGGCCGAGCGGCATAGGCAAGGTGCAATAGATGGTATAAAATACAGTATGTAAGATATGTAAACATTTTTAAAGTGGCATTATTTAAAGTGGCCAGTGATTGGTTCTCCATGTAGGCAGCAGCCTCTCTGAGTTAGTGATTGCTGTTAAGCAGTCTGATGGCCTTGAGATAGAAGCTGTTCTTCAGTCTCTTGGTCCCAGCTTTGAGGCAGCTGTACTGACCTCGCCTTCTGTATGGTAGCGGTGTGAACAGGTAGTGTTGTCCTTGACAGGGTTGTTGTTGTCCTTGATGATCTTTTTGGCCTTCCTGTGACATCGGGTGCTGTAGGTGTTATGGAGGGCAGGTAGTGTGATGATACAGCCCGACTCGATTGTGGATCTGTAAATGTTTGTCAGGGTTTTGGGTGACAAGCCACATTTCTTCAGCCTCCTGAGGTTGAAGAAGTGCTGTTGCAACTTTTTCACCACACTGTCTGTGTGGGTGGACCATTTCAGTTAGTCGTTGATGTGTACGCCGAGGAACATAAAACGTTCCACTTTCTCAACTGCTGTCCTTTCAATGTGGATAGGGGGTGCTCCCTCTGCTGTTTCCTGAAGTCCACGAACACCTCCTTTTGTTTTGTTGATGTTGAGTGAGAGGTAGTTTTCCTGACACCACACACCGGATGCCCTCACCTCCTCCCTGTTGGCTGTCTAATCGTTGTTGGTAATCAAGCCCACTACTGCTGTGTCGTCTGCAAACTTGATGATTGAGTTGGAGGCGTGCAAGGCCACACAGTCATGGGCGAACAGGGAGTACAGGAGGGGCTGATCATGCACCCTTGTGGGGCCCCAGTGTTGAGGGTCAGCGAGGTGAAGATGTTGTTTCCTTCCTTCACCACCTGAGGGCGGCATGTCAGAAAGTCCAGAACCCAATTGCACAGGACGGGGTTGAGGGCCAGGGCCTCCATCTTGATGAGGAGCTTGAATGGTACTATGGCGTTGAATGCTGAGCTGTAGTCAATGAACATCATTCTTCCATATGTATTCCTCTTGCCCAGATGGGATATGGCAGTGTGCAGTGTGATGTCAATTGCATCGTCTGTGGACCTGTTAGGGCGGTATGCAAACTAAAGTGGGTCTAGGGTGGCCAGTAAGGTGGAGGTGATATGATCCTTCATGATGACAGAAGTGAGTGCTACGGGTGGTAGCCATTTAGTTCAGTTATCTTTGTCTTCTTGGGAACAGGAACAAGAGTGACCATCTTGAAGCAAGTGGGGACAGCAGACTAGGTTTGGGAGAGACTGAATATGTCCGTAAACATACCAGCCAGCTGGTCTGCTCTGAGGAAGCGGCTAGGGATGCCGTCTGGGCCAGCAGCCCTGTGATGGTTAATACATTTAAATGTTTTACCCACGTCGGCCACGGAGAAGGAGAGGGAGGAGGCACAGTTCTTGTTAACGGGTCGCGACGGTGGCACTGTATTATCCTCAAAGCGGGCAAAGAAGGTGTTTAGTTTGTCTGGAAGCGTGACATCCGTCACATGGCTGGTTTTCTTTTTGTAGTCCATGATTTCCTGTAGACCCTGCCACATACATCTCGTGTCTGAGCCATTGAATTACGACTCCACTTGTCCCTGTACTGGCATTTCACTTGTTTGATTGCCTTGCAGAGGGAATAACTACACTGTTTATATTCAGTTTTGCGCGAATGCCACCATCCATCCACGTATTTTGGATAGGGTAGATTTTAATAATCACAGTGGGTACAACTTCTCCAATGCACTTCCCTACCGTATAAATTCATTCACAAAGTCAGTGTATAGGTCGATGTTATTCTCTGAGGCTGACCGGAATATATCACAGGACTTCAAAACAATCTTGAAGAGGGGATTCCGGTTGGTCAGACCGCGTCGATTGGTCCTAGTCACTGGTACATCCTGTTCGATTTTCTGCCTATAAGATGGTAGGAACGAGATTTATGTTCTTTCCATGTTTGTGTGTCTCGAACATGGCAGTAACATATTCTGGCCAGTAATACTGTGAAAAATGGTATTCTGAATCATGAGGGTGTGGTCCGACTTAAGCAGGGCACACGTTGGGTTTTCAACGTCTACCCTCACTCAAAGGCTACATGCATTTTTTGATGGCGGTAGCTTTACCATGTGATAAGTTGACCTGGTTAGTGTGAAGTACAGAGACTAAGGGAGTTTGTCTGCATGTATGTCTGATGATCTCTACTGTAGATACAGCACATGTTTGGCTGTTGGATTAACATGGTCTGACAGATGACTCAATAGCATCTGGTGTATTCCCAGAAAGAGAGAGAGCACGCTGAGCAAAGGAAGCCATTGCAAAGGAAGCCATTGCACTGAAGAACAGCTAGAGGCCAGTATTCTTAGGACATCCAATGTCTATGGAAACAACAGCAATGGGTTAAACCGTAACGGTTTCAGAGAACTAGCCGTTAGCCCCTTTGTGTGGTTTGTTACGCCACAAGCATGAACATATTTTAAAAAAATCATATAACTAACTATATTATTCACAAATAAAACTATGGATTTTGTCACTAACTTCCTAATCATAATCTAAATGTTTGACCTGTTAGGGTTAGGGTCGTGAGGTAATTGCATATACAAAGGTTACTTGTCAGGTGATAGATTTTATGCTCAATTGAACAGATGTGAGTGCTAATGAGATGAAAGGTCAGAGATGACAGGAGCAAACCCAATACCCATTTGTCTCCTCACACCTTAATGATCGCTATTAAACTACTGCTGATTCCCTTTCCCTGCTTTTTTACATGTGGTCGCTCACTTTCTCTGTCAATACATTAATAACTACGAGAGTTAACAGGCTCCTATTGCCATAACATACCAAGAAGATGTTAGTGAAATTGAAATGTATTTATTTATTTAAGTAGGCAAATCAGTTAAGAACAAATTCTTATATACAATGACGGCCTATCCCGGCCAAACCTGAACGCCGCTTTGCCAATTGCCACCATATGGGACGCCGGAAGTGATACAGCCAGGAAAGCCTAATATCATGTCTTACCTTCATTGTTCATTACAGAAAGAGGATCAGCTGTACATTTGAGCCCGGACAACAATGTGACCTCCGGAAGTGCTTATTTTAACCCTTCTATGAGCTAGTTTCTCTTGATAAGGACGTGGTTATACTCTTACAAAGTCCTTTTGTGGGTCAAGAGAGAGACGTTGACAATAGCAGCAGTGTACTGTTATCCCACCCCACCAGTATAGCAGATTGTTCCCTATTTCACACTACCTGCTCTCCAATGGGGTGCTAATGAAATGCTAAACGTATCCATTTGGAATTATTTGCTTAGCTTGATTCTTTGCTCTAATAATTATTCTCCAGTCATTTGACACAGAAGGAAAGAAATAAAGAAGTGAAATCCACATTATCATTATGGGTGGCACAGCTGCATCAAATTCATCACTGTTGCCGGGGAAACGTTAACCAAAATACAGACGATAACAACAAACATTAATGAAGGGATTATTATTTCATGAGCTGTGTATACTTTAGGAGGGGCGCGAGGAGCCCGGCTCAGCCTCTTGTCTGATACTGGAGTGGAAGGTCAGAGGAGAAGGTGAACCGTGATGGACGTCCAAATTTAACGGTAACCCATTTGAAATGTTAAACTTCAGTTAGAAAAGGAAAGATGGTGAGGTGGTGGGCGGAGGGGAATATGACAGTATGACGCTAAACATGTTGCAATTTAAACATCAACCTTCTCCTTTCTCGTCTTTGTTTTCATATTATAGCCTATAGAGGCAGGGCACATGTTCAACATACATACTGTGTCATGTTTTGTCTTATATTGTCTTGTCATTTTGCTTTTCCTTCTGTTCGTTTTCCCCCTGCTGGTCTTTTTAGGTTCGTTCCCTTTTTTTCTCTCTCCCTCTCTCTCTCTCTTCTCTCTATCGTTCCGTTCCTGCTCCCAGCTGTTCCTATTCCCCTAATCAATCATTTAGTCTTCCCACACCTGTTCCCTATCTTTTCCCCTGATTAGAGTCCCTATTTCTCCCCTTGTTTTCCGTTCCTGTCCTGTCGGATCCTTGTATACTGTTCACCGTGCTGTGTCTTTGTATCGCCCTGTCGTGTCGTGTTTCCCTCAGATGCTGCGTGGTGAGCAGGTGTCTGAGTCTGCTACGGTCAAGTGCCTTTCCGAGGCAACCTGCAGTTCATTATCGAGTCTCCAGTCAGTTCTCGTGATTACGAGTGAAATTGTTTCTTATGCTTTATTTACCGCTCCGAATTGTCTAGGAGTATTGCTATTTCCTTAAACTGGATTAAAGACTCTGTTTTCGCCAAGTCGCTTTTGGGTCCTCATTCACCTGCATAACAGAAGGATCCGACCAAAGAATGGACCCAGCGACTACAGACGCTCGTAACACTGCCGTCGAGATCCAAGGAGCCATGCTCGGCAGACACGAGCAGGAATTGTCTGCTGCTCGTCATGCCATGGAGAACCTGGCCGCTCAGGTTTCCGACCTCTCTGGACAGTTCCAGAGTCTTCGTCTCGTGCCACCTGTTACTTCCTGGTCTGCCGAGCCTCCGGAACCTAGGGTTAATAACCCACCTTGCTACTCCGGGCAGCCCAAGGAGTGCCGCTCCTTTCTCACCCAGTGTGATATTGTGTTCTCTCTCCAACCCAACACATACTCTAGAGAGAGAGCTCGGGTTGCTTACGTCATTTCACTCCTTACTGGCCGGGCTCGAGAGTGGGGCACAGCTATCTGGGAGGCAAGGGCTGATTGTTCAAACAATTACCAGAACTTTAAAGAGGAGATGATTCGGGTTTTTGACCGTTCAGTTTTTGGTAGGGAGGCTTCTAGGGCCCTGGCTTCCCTATGCCAAGGTGATCGATCCATAACGGATTACTCTATAGAGTTTCGCACTCTTGCTGCTTCTAGTGACTGGAACGAGCCGGCGCTGCTCGCTCGTTTTCTGGAGGGACTCCACGCAGTGGTTAAAGATGAGATTCTCTCCCGGGAGGTTCCTTCCAGTGTGGACTCTTTGATTGCTCTCGCCATCCGCATAGAACGACGGGTAGATCTTCGTCACCAAGCTCGTGGAAGAGAGCTCGCGTCAACGGTGTTTCCCTGCTCCGCATCGCAACCATCTCCCTCCTCTGGCTCAGAGACTGAGCCCATGCAGCTGGGAGGTATTCGCATCTCGACTAAGGAGAGGGAACGGAGGATCACCAACCGCCTGTGCCTCTATTGCGGATTTGATGGACATTTTGTCAATTCATGTCCAGTAAAAGCCAGAGCTCATCAGTAAGCGGAGGGCTACTGGTGAGTGCTACTACTCAGGTCTCTCCATCTAGATCCTGTACTACTATGTCGGTCCATCTACGCTGGACCGGTTCGGGTGCTACATGCAGTGCCTTGATAGACTCTGGGGCTGAGGGTTGTTTCATGGACGAAGCATGGGCTCGGAAACATGACATTCCTTTCAGACAGTTAGACAAGCCTACGCCCATGTTCGCCTTAGATGGTAGTCATCTTCCCAGTATCAGATTTGAGACACTACCTTTAACCCTCACAGTATCTGGTAACCACAGTGAGACTATTTCTTTTTTGATTTTTCGTTCACCTTTTACACCTGTTGTTTTGGGTCATCCCTGGCTAGTATGTCATAATCCTTCTATTAATTGGTCTAGTAATTCTATCCTATCCTGGAACGTTTCTTGTCATGTGAAGTGTTTAATGTCTGCCATCCCTCCCATTTCTTCTGTCCCCACTTCTCAGGAGGAACCTGGCGATTTGACAGGAGTGCCGGAGGAATATCATGATCTGCGCACGGTCTTCAGTCGGTCCCGAGCCAACTCCCTTCCTCCTCACCGGTCGTATGATTGTAGTATTGATCTCCTTCCGGGGACCACTCCTCCTCGGGGTAGACTATACTCTCTGTCGGCTCCCGAACGTAAGGCTCTCGAGGATTATTTGTCTGTGTCTC
The DNA here is from genome assembly GCF_021184085.1 of Oncorhynchus gorbuscha. Taxonomy (NCBI): domain Eukaryota; kingdom Metazoa; phylum Chordata; class Actinopteri; order Salmoniformes; family Salmonidae; genus Oncorhynchus; species Oncorhynchus gorbuscha. The sequence goes on along the minus strand of NC_060173.1, from coordinate 108,840,235 downwards.
TTGACGCCGGTACCATAGTGCCTTCTTCCTCTCCGGCCGGGGCGGGGTTTTTGTTAAGAAAAAGGACGGTACTCTACGCCCCTGCGTGGATTATCGAGGGCTGAATGACATAACGGTTAAGAATCGTTATCCGCTTCCCCTTATGTCATCAGCCTTCGAGATTCTGCAGGGAGCCAGGTGCTTTACTAAGTTGGACCTTCGTAACGCTTACCATCTTGTGCGCATCAGAGAGGGGGACCAGTGGAAAACGGCGTTTAACACTCCGTTAGGGCATTTTGAGTACCGGGTTCTGCCGTTTGGTCTCGCCAATGCGCCAGCTGTTTTTCAGCCATTAGTTAATGATGTTCTGAGAGACATGCTGAACATCTTTGTTTTTGTCTACCTTGACGATATCCTGATTTTTTCACCGTCACTCGAGATTCATGTTCAGCACGTTCGACGTGTTCTCCAGCGCCTTTTAGAGAAGTGTCTCTACGTGAAGGCTGAGAAGTGCTCTTTTCATGTCTCCTCCGTTACTTTTCTCGGTTCCGTTATTTCCGCTGAAGGCATTCAGATGGATTCCGCTAAGGTCCAAGCTGTCAGTGAGTGGCCCGTTCCAAGGTCACGTGTCGAGTTGCAGCGCTTTGTAGGTTTCGCTAATTTCTATCGGCGTTTCATTCGTAATTTCGGTCAAGTTGCTGCCCCTCTCACAGCTCTTACTTCTGTCAAGACGTGTTTTAAGTGGTCCGGTTCCGCCCAGGGAGCTTTTGATCTTCTAAAAGAACGTTTTACGTCCGCTCCTATCCTCGTTACTCCTGACGTCACTAGACAATTCATTGTCGAGGTTGACGCTTCAGAGGTAGGCGTGGGAGCCATTCTATCCCAGCGCTTTCAGTCTGACGATAAGGTTCATCCTTGCGCTTATTTTTCTCATCGCCTGTCGCCATCTGAACGCAACTATGATGTGGGTAACCGCGAACTGCTCGCCATCCGCCTTAGCCCTAGGCGAATGGCGACAGTGGTTGGAGGGGGCGACCGTTCCTTTTGTCGTTTGGACAGACCATAAGAACCTTGAGTACATCCGTTCTGCCAAACGACTTAATGCTCGTCAAGCTCGTTGGGCGTTATTTTTCGCTCGTTTCGAGTTTGTGATTTCTTACCGTCCGGGTAGCAAGAACATCAAGCCTGATGCCTTATCCCGTCTTTTTAGTTCTTCTGTGGCTTCTACTGATCCCGAGGGGATTCTTCCTTATGGGCGTGTTGTCGGGTTGACAGTCTGGGGAATTGAAAGACAGGTTAAGCAAGCACTCACGCACACTGCGTCGCCGCGCGCTTGTCCTAGTAACCTTCTTTTCGTTCCTGTTTCCACTCGTCTGGCTGTTCTTCAGTGGGCTCACTCTGCCAAGTCAGCTGGTCATCCCGGTGTTTGAGGCACTCTTGCTTCTATTCGCCAGCGCTTTTGGTGGCCGACTCAGGAGCGTGACACGCGCCGTTTTGTGGCTGCTTGTTCGGACTGCGCGCAGACTAAGTCAGGTAACTCTCCTCCTGCCGGTCGTCTCAGACCGCTCCCCATTCCTTCTCGACCATGGTCTCACATCGCCCTAGACTTCATTACCGGTCTGCCTTTGTCTGCGGGGAAGACTGTGATTCTTACGGTTGTCGATGGGTTCTCTAAGGCGGCACATTTCATTCCTCTCGCTAAACTTCCTTCCGCTAAGGAGACGGCACAAATCATCATCGAGAATGTGTTCAGAATTCATGGCCTCCCGTTAGACGCCGTTTCAGACAGAGGTCCGCAATTCACGTCACAGTTTTGGAGGGAGTTCTGTCGTTTGATTGGTGCGTCCGTCAGTCTCTCTTCCGGGTTTCATCCCCAGTCTAACGGTCAAGCAGAGAGGGCCAATCAGACGATTGGTCGCATACTACGCAGCCTTTCTTTCAGAAACCCTGCGTCTTGGGCAGAACAGCTCCCCTGGGCAGAATACGCTCACAACTCGCTTCCTTCGTCTGCTACCGGGTTATCTCCGTTTCAGAGTACTCTGGGTTACCAGCCTCCTCTGTTCTCATCCCAGCTTGCCGACTCCAGCGTTCCCTCCGCTCAAGCGTTTGTCCCAACGTTGTGAGCGCACCTGGAGGAGGGTGAGGTCTGCACTTTGCCGTTACAGGGCACAGACTGTGAGAGCCGCCAATAAACGTAGGATTAAGAGTCCAAGGTATTGTTGCGGCCAGAGAGTGTGGCTTTCCACTCGCAACCTTCCTCTTACGACAGCTTCTCGTAAGTTGACTCCGCGGTTCATTGGTCCGTTCCGTGTCTCCCAGGTCGTCAATCCTGTCGCTGTGCGACTGCTTCTTCCGCGACATCTTCGTCGCGTCCATCCTGTCTTCCATGTCTCCTGTGTCAAGCCCTTTCTTCGCACCCCCGTTCGTCTTCCCTCCCCCCCCCTCCCGTCCTTGTCGAGAGCGCACCTATTTACAAGGTACGTAGGATCATGGACATGCGTTCTCGGGGACGGGGTCACCAATACTTAGTGGATTGGGAGGGTTACGGTCCTGAGGAGAGGAGTTGGGTTCCGTCTCGGGACGTGCTGGACCGTTCGTTGATTGATGATTTCCTCCGTTGCCGCCAGGATTCCTCCTCGAGTGCGCCAGGAGGCGCTCAGTGAGTGGGGGGGTACTGTCATGTTTTGTCTTATATTGTCTTGTCATTTTGCTTTTCCTTCTGTTCGTTTTCCCCCTGCTGGTCTTTTTTAGGTTCGTTCCCTTTTTTTCTCTCTCCCTCTCTCTCTCTCTTCTCTCTATCGTTCCGTTCCTGCTCCCAGCTGTTTCTATTCCCCTAATCAATCATTTAGTCTTCCCACACCTGTTCCCTATCTTTTCCCCTGATTAGAGTCCCTATTTCTCCCCTTGTTTTCCGTTCCTGTCCTGTCGGATCCTTGTATACTGTTCACCGTGCTGTGTCTTTGTATCGCCCTGTCGTGTCGTGTTTCCCTCAGATGCTGCGTGGTGAGCAGGTGTCTGAGTCTGCTACGGTCAAGTGCCTTTCCGAGGCAACCTGCAGTTCATTATCGAGTCTCCAGTCAGTTCTCGTGATTACGAGTGAAATTGTTTCTTATGCTTTATTTACCGCTCCGAATTGTCTAGGAGTATTGCTATTTCCTTAAACTGGATTAAAGACTCTGTTTTCGCCAAGTCGCTTTTGGGTCCTCATTCACCTGCATAACATACTGGGCCTGGACAACGGTTTGGCTTATACAGGATGTAAACAAGAAGAGACAGTGGATGTAGAAGTTAAAAACATCCTAAGAAATGTTGACATGCTTGTTGTATTAGCTAGTGTCTAAATATACAAGAGAGTGGAGGGGTAGTAAGAAGTCAATTGTTGCACACGCGTCCATCAAATTACACACATTCCCAATGTCAAGACAGACATCAAATCAAATTCTATTTGTCACATGCTTCGTAAACAACAGGTAAACTCACAAGGACATTCTTACTTATGGGAATTTTCCCAACAATTCAGAGTTAAGATAAATATAATAAAAATAAATTTAAAAAATGTAAAAAGTGACAGGAATAAATACATAGCGAATAATGAATAACAATAACATTTTTTTTTAATGGCGATATACAGGGAGTACCAGTACAGAGTCGATGGGCAGGGCTACGAGATAATTGAGAGAACTATCTATATAAAATGTGTGTTGGGATGTCAGTGTCAGTATGTCCTGTGTGTGTACATAGTCAGTGCAGGAGAGTTAGTGCAAGAACAGGTCAGCTCCTTTGTCTTGCTGACAAAGAGGGAGAAGTTGTTGTCCTGCACCACACTGCCAGGTCACTGACCTCCCTATTGGCTGTCTTCTTTTCATTGGTGATCAGGCCTACCACAGTTGTTTCGTCTGAAAACTTGATGATGGTGTTGGATTCGTGCGTACCCACTCAGTGTTGGGTGAACAGGGAGTACAGGAGGGGACTAAGCACGCACCCCTGAGGTTTCCCTGTTTTTATGTTACCTACCCTCACCAACTGGGAGGATAGGCAACATAGCCTGTCAATAAATCCAGGATCCAGTTGCAGAGGGGGGTGTTCAGTTCCAGGGTCCTAAGCTTGGTGATGAGCTTGGAGGGAGCTAAGGTGTTGAATGCTTAAATGTATTCAATGAACAGCATTCTCACATATGTATTCATTTTGTCCAGGTGGGTCAGGGCAGTGTGGAGTGCAATAGAGATTGTGTCATCTTTGGATCTGTTAGGGAAGTATGCGAATTAGAGTGGGTCAAGGATGTCTGGGATGATGGGGTTGATGTGAGCCATGACCAGTCTTTCAAATCACTTTGTGGCTACCGATGTGAGTGGCACACATGTAATAAGACATCTGAGGGGAGAGTCCAGGATGTTATTAGTTACATGCTGACCACACCGCGTGCGGTGCACATTTACATTTACAACTACATGTTATTCAATCATTGCACCCACACTGTTTGCGTGCGTCAACGAGCGTCTGCGTAGCCAGGCGCTAAATTAGAACTTGGTTCTATTTGTGACGCTTGACGCACTGCAAGTCCCGCCTCTAATTTTTTATTTTATTATTATCTTTATCTTAACTCTGAACATAGCACACTCACCACTGGACTGGAGTGTGGACCTCAGTTCATCTTTCAATCACCCACGTGGGTATATGATCCTAAAAACCAATGAGGTGATAAAAGGGTCAACTGAGTTTGTTTCTAGTAATCTCTCCTCCTTCTAATTTGTCCTAATTTGTTTGCAACCAACAGCCATATAAAGTCCAAAGAAGAAGAAGAAGCCTGAAGGAGGAGAGATTACTAGAAACAAACTCGGTTGACCCTTTTATCTGTGGATGAATTGTTGGAAGTAGAGGACCTTGTGCATTTCAGGTAAAATAACAACCCAACGTTTATTTCCCAGGACAAATTAGCTAGCAGCCGCAAGCTAGCTAGCTAATTTGCCATAAATGTTTAATGCTTTTCGACCTGTTCCCCAATAAATGTAGTTGGTTCAGAGTTTGTTTTGATATTTCAAACTGTGTGCCCTGATCACGTCTGGTGTGGGTCGACAAAATTAACATGTGCGCCCGGACGGTCTGGTCAGCATGTTAGGGTGTTTGTGTAAGAGACTCTTTAACTTCCTGGTATAATGAACGTTAAGAAAAATAGGTCATGCTGATGGAGATGTAAAGTTAGATCAATAATAACATCCAGTGAGGGTAGTGGACTAGAGGGCTCAATACAACAACAAAAAACAGTGTAGGATAATTGCTGTCGTCAAGACGTTGTGTTCTTATGAATGAGCTATTCAGACTTCGGTAGAAGTCGTGACAACCACTGAATCGCTCACTGTTGATCCCTTCCATCGATTCAGTTGTCGGACTGACTGTGCCAACACAACGGTTCTTGTGACTGACTGTTTTCTCCGCTGCGTTGTGTCCTGCAGGGGTGATAAGACATGTATTGTTTTGATTGGTCCCAGCATGCCATATGTAGGTGTGCGTGTATGTAGGTGTGTGTAGATGTGTGTATCTAACGCTTGATGTATTGCCTCAGACATCATTAGTGTGATCGAGAAGGCACTAACCAAGAAAGAATATCCCTAGTAATTGTCTGTATTGAATCTGTAATCTGTGAGCTCCTGCCACTTGGATCCATATGTGAGCTCCTGATCCTTGGATCCATATGTGAGATCCTGATCCTTGGATCCATATGTGAGCTCCTGATCCTTGGATCTATATGTGAGCTCCTGATCCTTGGATCCATATGTGAGCTCCTGCCACTTGGATCCATATGTGAGCTCCTGATCCTTGGATCCATATGTGAGCTCCTGATCCTTGGATCCCCTGTCTATCTGTGAGCTCATGATCCTTGGATCCCCTGTCTATCTGTGAGGTCCTGACCCTTGGATCTATCTGTGAGCTCCTGAGCCTTGGATCCCCTGTCTATCTGTGAGCCCTGACCCTTGGATCCCCTGTCTATCTGTGAGCCCCTGAACCTTAGATCCCCAGTCTATCTGTGAGCTCCTGACCCTTGGATCTATCTGTGAGCTCCTGACCCTTGGATCTATATGTGAGCTCCTGACCCTTGGATCCCCTGTCTATCTGTGAGCTCCTGACCCTTGGATCCCCAGTCTATCTGTGAGCTCCTGACCCTTGGATCTGTATGTGAGCTTCTGGTCCCTTGGATCCCCTGTCTATCTGTGAGCTCCTGACCCTTGGATCTATCTGTGAGCTCCTGACCCTTGGATCTATATGTGAGCTCCTGACCCTTGGATCCCCTGTCTATCTGTGAGCTCCTGACCCTTGCATCCCCTGTCTATCTGTGAGCTCCTGACCCTTGGATCTATATGTGAGCTCCTGACCCTTGGATCCCCTGTCTATCTGTGAGCTCCTGCCCCTTGGATCCATATGTGAGCTCCTGACCCTTGGATCACCTGTCTATCTGTGAGCTCCTGACCCTTGGATATATCTGTGAACTCCTGACCCTTGGATCCCCTGTCTATCTGTGAGCCCCTGACCCTTGGATCCCCTGTCTATATGTGAGCTCCTGACCCTTGGATCCCCAGTCTATCTGTGAGCTCCTGGCCCTTGGATCTATCTGTGAGCTCCTGACCCTTGGATCCCCTGTCTATGAGCCCCTGACCCTTGGATCCCCTGTCTATATGTGAGCTCCTGACCCTTGGATCCCCTGTCTATATGTGAGCCCCTGACCCTTGGATCCCCTGTCTATATGTGAGCCCCTGACCCTTGGATCCCCTGTCTATCTGTGAGCTCCTGCCCCTTGAATCCATATGTGAGCTCCTGACCCTTGGATCCCCTGTCTATATGTGAGCTCCTGACCCTTGGATCCCCAGTCTATCTGTGAGCTCCTGGCCCTTGGATCTATCTGTGAGCTCCTGACCCTTGGATCCCCTGTCTATGAGCCCCTGACCCTTGGATCCCCTGTCTATATGTGAGCTCCTGACCCTTGGATCCCCTGTCTATATGTGAGCCCCTGACCCTTGGATCCCCTGTCTATCTGTGAGCTCCTGCCCCTTGAATCCATATGTGAGCTCCTGACCCTTGGATCCCCTGTCTATCTGTGAGCTCCTGGCCCTTGGATCTATCTGTGAGCTCCTGACCCTTGGATCCCCTGTCTATGAGCCCCTGACCCTTGGATCCCCTGTCTATATGTGAGCCCCTGACCCTTGGATCCCCTGTCTATCTGTGAGCTCCTGACCCTTGGATCTATCTGTGAGACCCTGACCCTTGGATCCCCTGTCTATATGTGAGCTCCTGACCCTTGGATCCCCTGTCTATCTGTGAGCTCCTGACCCTTGGATCTATCTGTGAGCTCCTGACCCTTGGATCCCCTGTCTGTGAGCCCCTGACCCTTGGATCCCCTGTCTATATGTGAGCTCCTGACCCTTGGATCCCCTGTCTATCTGTGAGCTCCTGCCCCTTGAATCCATATGTGAGCTCCTGACCCTTGGATCCCCTGTCTATCTGTGAGCTCCTGACCCTTGGATCTATCTGTGAGCTCCTGACCCTTGGATCCCCTGTCTATATGTGAGCCCCTGACCCTTGGATCCCCTGTCTATCTGTGAGCTCCTGACCCTTGGACCCCCTGTCTATATGTGAGCTCCTGACCCTTGGATCTATCTGTCTATATGTGAGCTCCTGACCCTTGGATCCCCTGTCTATCTGTGAGCTCCTGACCCTTGGATCCCCTGTCTATATGTGAGCTCCTGACCCTTGGATCCCCTGTCTATCTGTGAGCCCCTGACCCTTGGATCCCCTGTCTATATGTGAGCCCCTGACCCTTGTGAAAGCTGGTCATTTCAACAGAGGGAAGGTGGAACGAAGGTGAGGGATGACAGAGGGAAGGTTCAACATAAGGTGGGGGATGACAAAGGGAAGGTTGAACATAAGGTGGGGGATGACAGAGGGAAGGTTCAACATAAGGTGGGGGATGGCAAAGGGAAGGTTGAATGTAAGGTGGGGGATGACAAAGGGAAGGTTGAATGTAAGGTGGGGGATGACAAAGGGAAGGTTGAATGTAAGGTGGGGGATGACAAAGGGAAGGTTGAATGTAAGGTGGGGGATGACAAAGGGAAGGTTGAATGTAAGGTGGGGGATGACAAAGGGAAGGTTGAATGTAAGGTGGGGGATGACAAAGGGAAGGTTGAATGTAAGGTGGGGGATGACAAAGGGAAGGTTGAATGTAAGGTGGGGGATGACAAAGGGAAGGTTGGCCATAAGGTGGGGGATGACAGAGGGAAGGTTGAACATAAGGTGGGGGATGACAGAGGGAAGGTTGAACATAAGGTGGGGGATGGAAACCAGAGTCTCTTAGAGCAGGAAAGGGCTGTTGTTGACGATTCAACATTTTGCTTAGCTGGAGGTGAGCCAGCCAGTGGAGTTAATCATCCCATTCCCACACATGTCCTTGTCAGTGTCAGGAGTGACAGTCAGACCTCCCCTCAGCACCTGTCTCTCTGGCCAGTGATATGTGTGACATGACATGCATGCGTTCATGTAGTGGTTATCCCTCCTAACTATGGCTGACGAACACTGATGTGCACACTAACTCTGGCACCTCATGACAGGGACATCAATAACTCAATACATCATGTCAATATGTTCACCTGTGTATAGTTAAGTACACACTATTAGTATGGACACTGGTAAGGGAAATTGATCTGTTGAACTAGATATGGTGTGATGGTTTGAATGCTCTTTTTACTGAGCTGGACTGGTGTAGTTTTAACTTACCGTTGACCAAATGAAGACTAAATTGTGTTTAGACTGATGGTCATCAGTAACATTAGTTAGGCATTTTCAGTTGACTGTTGAGTTGACTCTGGTAATGGGTAATGAATGCAGACATGGGCAATAGATAAGATGGAATGCATTGTGGAATCCTGCAAATAACACACACACACACACACACACACACACACACACACACACACACACACACACACACACACACACACACACACACACACACACACACACACACACACACACACACACACACACACACACACACACACACACACACACACACACACACACACAGCTATCTATTTTTAGTTGGTTTACTATTGTTGTGAGGACTTCTGGTACTCACAAGTATAGTAAAAATGTGTACACACTTCTGTCAGAATCTGCACACAACCACACACAAACACATACACACACAGCTATTTACAACCAAATATTCTTCTCAACTAAAATGTTTATGTGCTGGCGCTTGCAGAACAGCCAGCGAGGCTGACAGAGGCTGAATACTTTGGTTTTAGATTAAATGTGGCGCACACAGGCTCTAGGGGGTAGGGAGGGATGCCTGAATACAGCCAGCTGGGTGTTTAAGCAAACCAAATCTGTCAAGGCCCAGCGACCGCTAGTCTTCCCACCAGTTCATTTGACCATGACCTTTTCAGGCCTGGCAGATAGCTGAGTCGTAAGAGATGAATGGTCATGCAGCTCTCTCTCTCCCTCTGTTTCCCTTGCTCTCTCACTCTTCCCCTCTCCACCCCTTTCCCATCTCTCTCTCTGTTTCCCTTCCTCTCCCACTCTTCCCCTCTCCACCCCCTTCCCATCTCTCTCTCTGTTTCCCTTGCTCTCTCACTCTTCCCCTCTCCACCCCCTTCCCATCTCGCTCTCTGTTTCCCTTGCTCTCTCACTCTTCCCCTCTCCACCCCCTTCCCATCTCTCTCTCTGTTTCCCTTGCTCTCCCACTCTTCCCCTCTCCACCCCGTTCCCATCTCTCTCCGTTTCCCTTCCTCTCTCACTCTTCCCCTCTCCATCTCTCTCTCTGTTTCCCTTGCTCTCTCACTCTTCCCCTCTCCACCCCGTTCCCATCTCTCTCTCTGTTTCCCTTCCTCTCTCACTCTTCCCCTCTCCATCTCTCTCTCTGTTTCCCTTGCTCTCCCACTCTTCCCCTCTCCACCCCGTTCCCATCTCTCTCCGTTTCCCTTCCTCTCTCACTCTTCCCCTCTCCATCTCTCTCTCTGTTTCCCTTGCTCTCTCACTCTTCCCCTCTCCACCCCGTTCCCATCTCTCTCTCTGTTTCCCTTCCTCTCTCACTTCCCCTCTCCATCTCTCTCTCTGTTTCCCTTGCTCTCTCACTCTTCCCCTCTCCACCCCGTTCCCATCTCTCTCCGTTTCCCTTCCTCTCTCACTCTTCCCCTCTCCATCTCTCTCTCTGTTTCCCTTGCTCTCTCACTCTTCCCCTCTCCACCCCGTTCCCATCTCTCTCTCTGTTTCCCTTCCTCTCCCACTCTTCCCCTCTCCAACCCCTTCCCATCTCTCTCTCTGTTTCCCTTGCTCTCTCTCTCTGTTTCCCTTGCTCTCCCACTCTTCCCCTCTCCACCCCATTCCCATCTCTCTCTCTGTTTCCCTTGCTCTCCCACTCTTCCCCTCTCCACCCCGTTCCCATCTCTCTCCGTTTCCCTTCCTCTCTCACTCTTCCCCTCTCCATCTCTCTCTCTGTTTCCCTTGCTCTCTCACTCTTCCCCTCTCCACCCCGTTCCCATCTCTCTCTCTGTTTCCCTTCCTCTCTCACTCTTCCCCTCTCCATCTCTCTCTCTGTTTCCCTTGCTCTCCCACTCTTCCCCTCTCCACCCCGTTCCCATCTCTCTCCGTTTCCCTTCCTCTCTCACTCTTCCCCTCTCCATCTCTCTCTCTGTTTCCCTTGCTCTCTCACTCTTCCCCTCTCCACCCCATTCCCATCTCTCTCTCTGTTTCCCTTCCTCTCCCACTCTTCCCCTCTCCACCCCCTTCCCATCTCTCTCTCTGTTTCCCTTGCTCTCTCTCTCTGTTTCCCTTGCTCTCCCACTCTTCCCCTCTCCACCCCGTTCCCATCTCTCTCTCTGTTTCCCTTGCTCTCTCACTCTTCCCCTCTCCACCCCGTTCCCATCTCTCTCTCTGTTTCCCTTCCTCTCCCACTCTTCCCCTCTCCACCCCGTTCCCATCTCTCTCTCTGTTTCCCTTTCTCTCCCACTCTTCCCCTCTCCACCCCGTTCCCATCTCTCTCTCTGTTTCCCTTGCTCTCTCACTCTTCCCCCTCCCCATCGCTCTCTCTCCCTCCTCACAGCATGGCTGGCTGCCTATATACTCCTAGACATGGCTGAGGGCATCTAGTCTGTTAAGGCTGGGAGCTTGAGTCACGCCGAGCCACAGGGCAAGTGTTTACAGAGCCCTAACTGCAAGTCTTGAGTAAACTCTACTGTTTAATCCTTTCGAATGGCATCAGGATTAGTGGGAAATGCTGTGTGTGTGTGTGTGGTGTGCTGCAGGGGGGTTGGGGAGTGGAATTAGAAAGTGAACAGGATGGAGAGATGTTTATCTGGATAGTCAGTTAGTGTGAATGGCTGATTTTAGGACAGCAAGCTGGTCAGGCAACCATGTGTATAGGTGTGTGTGTGTGTTCATGTACTTGTGTGTGTGTTCTCTTATAAGACTGGGTCCATGTTTTGCACTCTCCTACTTAGAGACCCCACTGCAGTGTCTGATTAATGTGTTCTGCTGGTGTACAGTTAAGTCTGTCAGATAGCCTTGCTCTGGGGCTCATGTCTCTATATGGTGAGAGAGGAGACCTCTGGGACATGTGCTAATGCTACGCTACAGTGTGACGCAGGCTAACATTACAGCCAATTAAATCTGAGCACCAACACTCCCCTCCACCCCACACACACACTAGGAAATGAGGTTCCATTCTGCTCCCATCGTTCCTTCCTGGTTAGTAATGTATTTAGTCATGAATTATGCATTTAATCTCATGAAAAAAGGGCCCTGTCAAATGTTGAATAAGGAAGTAGACAATCAAAATGGCTGTCTGGGGACATCCATCATGGGCTGGCCCAGAGGCTGGTCTCAACATGGCTGTCTGGGGACATCCATCATGGGCTGGCCCAGAGGCTGGTCTCAACATGGCTGTCTGGGGACATCCATCATGGGCTGGCCCAGAGGCTGGTCTCAACATGGCTGTCTGGGGACATCCATCATGGGCTGGCCCAGAGGCTGGTCTCAACATGGCTGTCTGGGGACATCCATCATGGGCTGGCCCAGAGGCTGGTCTCAACATGGCTGTCTGGGGACATCCATCATGGGCTGTCCCAGAGGCTGGTTTCAACATGGCTGTCTGGGGACATCCATCATGGGCTGGCCCAGAGGCTGGTCTCAACATGGCTGTCTGGGGACATCCATCATGGGCTGGCCCAGAGGCTGGTCTCAACATGGCTGTCTGGGGACATCCATCATGGGCTGGCCCAGAGGCTGGTCTCAACATGGCTGTCTGGGGACATCCATCATGGGCTGGCCCAGAGGCTGGTCTCAACATGGCTGTCTGGGGACATCCATCATGGGCTGGCCCAGAGGCTGGTCTCAACATGGCTGTCTGGGGACATCCATCATGGGCTGTCCCAGAGGCTGGTTTCAACATGGCTGTCTGGGGACATCCATCATGGGCTGGCCCAGAGGCTGGTCTCAACATGGCTGTCTTGGGACATCCATCATGGGCTGGCCCAGAGGCTGGTCTCAACATGGCTGTCTGGGGACATCCATCATGGGCTGTCCCAGAGGCTGGTCTCAACATGGCTGTCTGGGGACATCCATCATGGGCTGGCCCAGAGGCTGGTCTCAACATGGCTGTCTGGGGACATCCATCATGGGCTGGCCCAGAGGCTGGTCACTCAGCTAAAGTGCTACTGCAAACCAGGAAATGAAATGTACACGATGGAGAGGGAGGAATCCCCTTTCATGACTGTGTTTTCAATGTTTGTTGGTGTGTTGGGACATGTATGTGTGTGTACAGACAGGTGAGATGGCTGATACTGCTGCAGTTTCTTCACCCGGTAGGCAAGCTCAGCAGCATAATAAATCCAAAACAGACTTTTTGCTTCGCTGGGTGAAAACACGTTTCCACAGAAGTGTCCTATCTACTTGATGTATTCTACCACCTCCACCTCCTAGGAAGAAGAGTCTGAGATTATATTGGAATGTTCTGAACAGTTAGCTTCGTATTGACCAGGACCCAGAGCTTTATTTTGAAACGGTCACACACAGTTCAAATGAAAGGTTTCATAGAGGATTTTAACATTCATGATGGCCTGATGGTGTTAAGCAGCAAGCGTCCCATTAATTAAATAAAATGGACACTTGACATTCTATCCGGACCAACTTCCTCATGCTTGGCCAGTTTAGTCTATAGTCTACAGTTAGCTTCACTAATTGCAAAAGGAATTAAGTTTCTGAAGAATTTATCACCTCATTTTAGCGTAACTTGTCAGAGAAATAATGACTGTTATTAGTGGATGTATCTTTCAAGAGAGTTATTTGATATTTAATTCTAATAAGAAAACAAACATTTGTCCATATCTGAGGATATGCATCAAATAGGCCCCGGGACATTCACACACTGCATGCTTTCTCTTTCTCTTCTCTCTCAAATCTCTCCTCAGATTACATAGATGTGAATAGAAATTGAACTGCAGTTTGGGTTAAACATAACTGGCCATGAGTGACAGCAGTGTTCCCATCCGAAACAGCCAATTGGAGGTTCTTGTTTGAGTGGTTTGAGTAGATTCTAGAGTTGTATGTTTCTGAGAGGACACACTAGTCATTATGCTTGTGGTTTTGTTTACATTACACACTGTGATTGTATTGGCCTCCCTCTTACTTTGATTTCCCTAAAAATCATCATTATCCATCAATATAAAACACAGGAGTCAAAATGGAGTGGTCTTCTCTTCTACTCTGACCCAACTCTGCCCATTTGGACTGAAAGCAGTAACTTTCCTCAGTGTACTCTACAAAATGTCATCAAAATAGCTTCTGAAGTTTCTAAATTGTATGTTTGTTCATTGTAAAATATGAACGTTTTTTTTTTTTTTCCTAAAAAATGTCCTGTTTTTGGAGATGAGGTTTTCTTCCGACAGCAACATTGTGCTTTCTAAGTACTATGCATGAAGCATGACCAGATTTACTATGATGTATGGCTTCATCTGTGGTACTCCTGTGGAACGACCTGCAACATCGTTTCCAACATGAAAGACAGAAATAGGACATTGTGGTGAATCCAGACATTGTTAGAGCGGGTCACCCAGAGGCAAGGTGACGTGAGGTGTAGCCCGTTGGCAGGAACTGCAGCAACATTCTCTGTTCTGCATGGTTCACTAACTTTCAAAAGCAGACAAGCTGCCTACTGCTGCAGAAAATACACCCTACTCACCGGCTATGACACAACACACACACACACACACACACACACACACACACACACACACACACACACACACACACACACACACACACACACACACACACACACACACACACACACACACACACACACACACACACACACACACAAAGCACGTTTGTTCATAGATCGGTCCAATCTAATAGGTTTATTGTCTCACACCTGGTCCTGTGCTCTAGATACTCACCTGGTCCTGTACTGTAGGTACTCACCTGGTCCTGTACTGTAGTCACTCACCTGGTCCTGTACTCTAGTTACTCACCTGGTCCTGTCCTCTAGTTACTCACCTGGTCCTGTACTTTAGTTACTCACCTGGTCCTGTGCTCTAGTTACTCACCTGGTCCTGTCCTCTAGTTACTCACCTGGTCCTGTACTGTAGTTACTCACCTGGTCCTGTGCTTTAGTTACTCACCTGGTCCTGTAGTTATTCACCTGGTCCTGTACTCTAGTTACTCACCTGGTCCTGTACTGTAGTTACTCACCTGGTCCTGTACTCTAGTTACTCACCTGGTCCTGTTCTCTAGTTACTCACCTGGTCCTATACTCTAGTTACTTCTCCTGGGCTTGTCCTCTAGTTACTCACCTGGTCCCATAGTTACTCACCTGGTCCCATAGTTACTCACCTGGTCCTGCACTGTAGTTACTCACCTGGTCCTGTACTCTAGTTACTCACCTGGTCCTGTTCTCTAGTTACTCACCTGGTCCTATACTCTAGTTACTCTCCTGGGCTTGTCCTCTAGTTACTCACCTGGTCCCATAGTTACTCACCTGGTCCTGTGCTGTCGTTAAAGTGCTGTGATCAGTTGCCTTTCCAGGTGTGTGGTTTACAACAGGAGCCTTTGTACTATTTTTTCCCTCTGTACTGAATGAATGAGTTATTTCTCTACGAGCTTCACTGACCTCACACTAGTCTGAAATCTAAACCAGACTCACTTTAATGTATTGAAGCAGTTTTGCAAAGACAGACCATTGCTATACAGTACACATTATGCATTGTACTGTAGTTACTCACCTGGTCCTGTACTCTAGTTACTCACCTGGTCCTGTACTGTAGTTACTCACCTGGTCCTGTACTCTAGTTACACATTATGCATTGTACTGTAGTTACTCACCTGGTCCTGTACTCTAGTTACACATTATGCATTGTACTGTAGTTACTCACCTGGTCCTGTACTGTAGTTACTCACCTGGTCCTGTACTCTAGTTACACATTATGCATTGTACTGTAGTTACTCACCTGGTCCTGTACTGTAGTTACTCACCTGGTCCTGTACTCTAGTTACACATTATGCATTGTACTGTAGTTACTCACCTGGTCCTGTACTGTAGTTACTCACCTGGTCCTGTACTGTAGTTACTCACCTGGTCCTGTACTCTAGTTACACATTATGCATTGTACTGTAGTTACTCACCTGGTCCTGTACTGTAGTTACTCACCTGGTCCTGTACTCTAGTTACTCACCTGGTCCTGTACTGTAGTTACTCACCTGGTCCTGTACTGTAGTTACTCACCTGGTCCTGTACTCTAGTTACACATTATGCATTGTACTGTAGTTACTCACCTGGTCCTGTACTGTAGTTACTCACCTGGTCCTGTACTCTAGTTACACATTATGCATTGTACTGTAGTTACTCACCTGGTCCTGTACTGTAGTTACTCACCTGGTCCTGTACTCTAGTTACACATTATGCATTGGCCCACTCCTAGAAAATGTTCTGTTCAGTCCTTATTGTTTCTTATAGCACTTTTCACATTCATTTTCATCATACATTTGGGAACTGAAACAGCAGTGTTTAATCAATTCTCTATTGAAAAATGACACGTTTAGCTTGTGACAGATATTGAATCATTTCCATAGACCCCATGTGTAACCAAAGTGTGTTGAAATCGCTCCATAGAGAGATCACTGTCACAATCTAATGATGAACACTGACGTTGAAGTGATGTGCTTGTGTCAAAGACCGTGTGACCTTTCTATAAGAAAATCAACTGAAATGTTCCAGCTGTCTTACACTTAGCTTCTACAGCATTTCCAAAAAGGTATAAATAAATATATATATATATATATTGACATATCAAATCAAATTTATTTATATAGCCCTTCGTACATCAGCTGATATCTCAAAGTGCTGTACAGAAACCCAGCCTAAAACCCCAAACAGCAAGCAATGCAGGTGTAGAAGCAGTATCACTGAATACTGTGCATGTTTTCAACATCTCAGCATTTCCTTTGAAAATAGCATCAATCTTTGCTCACTTTGTGGGTATTCTTAAAAGCCAACACCTCAAAAACCTTTTCAAATCCCATTCTTCCTGTTTTTAAGACTTTGTACAAAGAGGAAGGCTTTTAGATTCCGTCTCTCACAGTTGAAGTGTACCTACGATAAAAATTACAGACCTCTACATGCTTTGTAAGTAGGAAAGCCTGCAAAATCGGCAGTGGGGAGAACTAGTATTTGATACACTGACAATTTTTTTGAGCAATATTATAATGAAACAAACTGTATTTACAGTTAAAGTCAGAAGTTTACATACACTTAGATTGGAGTCATTAAAACTATTTTTTTCAACCATTCCACAAACGTCTTGTTAACAAACTATAGTTTTGGCAAGTCGGTTAGAACATCTACTTTGCGTATGACACAAGTCATTTTTCCAACAATTGTTTACAGACAGATTATTTCACTTATAATTTACTGTATCACAATTCCCGTGGGTCACAAGTTTACATACACTAAGTTGACTGTCCCTTTATACAGCTAATTGACATAATTTGAGTCAATTGGAGGTGTACCTGTATTTCAAGGCCTACAGTGCCTGGCGAAAGTATTCGTCCCCATTGAACTTTGCGACCTTTTGCCACATTTCAGGCTTCAAACATAAAGATATAAAACTGTATTTTTTTGTGAAGAATCAACAACAAGTGGGACACAATCATGAAGTGGAACGACATTTATTAGATATTTCAAGCTTTTTAAACAAATCAAAAACTGAAAAATTTGGCGTGCAAAATTATTCAGCCCCCTTAAGTTAATACTTTGTAGCGCCACCTTTTGCTGTGATTACAGCTGTAAGTCGCTTGGGGTATGTCTCTATATGTTTTGCACATCGAGAGACTGAACATTTTCCCATTCCTCCTTGCAAAACAGCTCGAGCTCAGTGAGGTTGGATGGAGAGCATTTGTGAACAGCAGTTTTCAGTTCTTTCCACAGATTCTCGGTTGGATTCAGGTCTGGACTTTGACTTGGCCATTCTAACACATGGATATGTTTATTTTTGAACCATTCCATTGTAAATTTTGCTTTATGTTTTGGATCATTGTCTTGTTGGAAGACAAATCTCCGTCCCAGTCTCAGGTCTTTAGAGGGACGGCCAGGTCTTGGTAGATTTGCAGTGGTCTGATACTCCTTCCATTTCAATATTATCGCTTGCACCGTGCTCCTTGGGATGTTTAAAGCTTGGGAAATCTTTTTGTATCCAAATCCGGGTTTAAACTTCTTCACAACAGTATCTCGGACCTGCCTGGTGTGTTCCTTGTTCTTCATGATGCTCTCTGCGCTTTTAACGGACCTCTGAGACTATCACAGTGCAGGTGCATTTATCCGGAGACTTGATTACACACAGGTGGATTGTATTTATCATCATTAGTCATTTAGGTCAACATTGGATCATTCAGAGATCCTCACTGAACCTCTGGAGAGAGTTTGCTGCACTGAAAGTAAAGGGGCTGAATAATTTTGTACGCCCAATTTTTCAGTTTTTGATTTGTTAAAAAAGTTTGAAATATCCAATAAATGTCGTTCCACTTCATGATTGTGTCCCACTTGTTATTGATTCTTCACAAAAAAATACAGTTTTATATTTTTATGTTTGAAGCCTGAAATGTGGCAAAAGGTCGCAAAGTTCAAGGGGGCCGAATACTTTCGCAAGACACTGTACCATTCAAACTCAGTGCCTCTTTGCTTGACATCATGGTAAAATCAGCCAAGACCTCAGAAGAAAATTGTAGACCTCTACAGGTCTGGTTCATCCTTGGGAGCAATTTCCAAATGCCTGAAGGTACCACGTTCATCTGTACAAACAATAATAAGCAAGTATAAACACCATGGGACCACACAGCTGGCATACCGCTCAGGAAGGAGACGCGTTGTCTCCTAGAGATGAACGTACTTCGGTGTGAATAGTGCAAATCAATCCCAGAACAACAGCAAAGGACCTTGTGAAAATGTTGGAGGAAACAGGCACAAAAGTATCGATATCCATAGTAAAACAAGTCCTATATCGACATAGCTTGAAAGGCCGCTCAGCAAGGAAGAAGCCACTGCTCCAAAACCGCCATAAAAAAGCCAGACTGTGGTTTGCAACTGCACATGGGGGCAACGATTGTACTTTTTGGAGAAATGTCCTATGGTCTGATGAAACAAAAACAGAACTGTTTGGCCATAATGACCGTCGTTATGTTTTTGAGAAAAAGGGGGTTGCTTGCAAGCCGAAGAACACCATCTCAACCTTGAAGCATGAGGGTGGCAGCATCATGTTGTGGGGGTGCTTTTCTGCAGGAGGGACTGGTGCACTTCACAAAATAGATGGCACCACGAGGGAGGAAAATTATGTGGATATATTGAAGCAACATCTCAAGACATCGGTCAGGAAGTTAAAGCTTGGTCGCAAATGGGTCTTACAAATTCACAATGACCGCCAGCATTACTTCCAAAGTTGTGGCAAAATTGCTCAAGGACAACAAAGTTAATGTATTGAAGTGGCCATCACAAAGCCCTGACCTCAATCCCTTAGAGAATTTGTATGCAGAACTGAAAAAGCGAATTCGAGCAAGGAGGCCAACAAACCTGACTCAGTTACACCAGCTCTGTCAGGAGGAATGGGCCAAAATTCACCCAACTTATTGTGGGAAGCATGTGGAAGGCTACCCGAAACATTTGACCCAAGCTAAACAATTTAAAGGCAATGCTACCAATTACTAATTGAGTGTATGTAAACCTCTGACCCACTGGGAATGTGATTAAATAAATAAAAGCTGAAAAAAAGGTGTTCATTAGTTCTCTAGCACCTGTTGGTGTGGTCATCTGTTTGAACTCAACAGAGTTTCATTTCCATCTTCAAGCCATAGTACCAGGTCCAGAGAAGAGCAGTAGAGAAGTTGAGTACAGATGCTTGTACTGTACAGGCAGGCCAGTGTGTTTATAGAAGGGCCAACAGACGCGTGGGGGCTGGCCTGCTGCTAAGACAAATGAAAACATCTCTGGGTTTGTTTGCTCTGAGAGAACGTTGCTTTGTCTGTGGAGGGCTAGTCATTGTCTGAGGGGTTCAGTAAGTGTATATTGAGTGTCTGTGTGGGCAGGAGCTTGTGGTTTACCATGATGACCCTTTGGCAAGGATCTGGAACACCCAGATTGGGTCCGAAACAGCACCCTATTCCCTACTACTTTTGACACTATAGGTGCCAGTTCAGATTGGCCCTCAGATTGAGAAATTGCGCTGCTCCAGATTGAGCTGCTGTCCTAAGGCTTTGTTGTTCACCCTCTGGGGTCTGACCACTGATGTGGCGAAAGGAATTCGATTGCTGCCTGTCCAATCAGTCAAATATGTAGACACTCCAACCCAGAATGTCAGGGGGTCTCACCCCATCACACAGATGATGACACTAGGATTCCTCCCCCCCATTCTCTTCCTAAAGTCCCACTCAGGACCACATGCTGCTGTGCAAATTCAGCAAAAGCTCCCATTATGTTCTTATAAAATAAACACTGCTTTGTTTTTCTAGGAATGAGACACAGATTATCTGGAAGTTCTTCTATCCATAAAATCAAATGCCTTACAATTTAGGCTGGCAGCGGGCCCCTTAAGCAGCGTGCATATCGGACTTCTGTCTATTTTCCCAATTCATTCACTGGCTGCATGGATGTTCTATTTGCATTCTCACAGCGGGTTTTCCTAATCTTTTCTAAGTTAAGTCTTGTTTTTTTTGCAGACAGCTGGTGGTTGTCGTGGAGATGTGGAGAGTGGAAAAAGGAAGCCAACCAGTTAAGAAAAGATATCAACAGTTCTGTGGTGTGATCACCAGATTGTCACCTCCCACATGTGAGATGCTGATATCAAGTCATTATCACTTCTCTGCAGGGAAGAAAAAAATATGCAGAGAGAATTATTTATTTGTGGCTTGTCTGTAGAAACAGTTAGGTCTTTCACTTATGGGCCAAAATCTATTCCCCACAGAACATAATAAGTTCTGTCTAGTAACCCATATTCATAGCTCTACACAGAGTGTATCAAATATTAGGAACACATTCCTAATATTGAGTTGCCCTCAGAATAGCCTCAATCGATTGGGGCATGGACTCTACAAGGTGTCGAAGCGTTCCACAGAGATGCTGGCCCATGTTGACTCCAACGCTTCCCAAAGTTGTGTAAAGCTGGCTAGATGTCCATTGGGTGGTGGACCATTCTTGATACACACAGGAAACTGTTGAGCATGAAAAGCCCAGAAGCGTTACAGTTCTTGACACAAACCGGTGTGCATGGCACCTACTACCATACCACGTTCAAAGGCACATAAATCCATGTCTCAATGGTCTCAATGCTTAAAAAAAAATCCTTCTTTAACCTGTCTCAAATCAAATCAAATGTTATTTGTCACATGCGCCAAATACAACAGGTGTAGTAAGCCTTACAGTGAAATGCTTACTTACAAGCCCTGAACCAACAGGTGTGACCTTACAGTGAAATGCTTACTTACAAGCCCTTAACCAACAGGTGTGACCTTACAGTGAAATGCTTACTTACAAGCCCTGAACCAACAGGTGTGACCTTACAGTGAAATGCTTACTTACAAGCCCTGAACCAACAGGTGTGACCTTACAGTGAAATGCTTACTTACAAGCCTTTAACCAACAGGTGTGACCTTACAGTGAAATGCTTACTTACAAGCCCTTAACCAACAGGTGTGACCTTACAGTGAAATGCTTACTTACAAGCCCTGAACCAACAGGTGTGACCTTACAGTGAAATGCTTACTTACAAGCCCTGAACCAACAGGTGTGACCTTACAGTGAAATGCTTACTTACAAGCCCTGAACCAACAGGTGTGACCTTACAGTGAAATGCTTACTTACAAGCCCTGAACCAACAGGTGTGACCTTACAGTGAAATGCTTACTTACAAGCCCTGAACCAACAGGTGTGACCTTACAGTGAAATGCTTACTTACAAGCCCTGAACCAACAGGTGTGACCTTACAGTGAAATGCTTACTTACAAGCCCTTAACCAACAATGCAGTTTTAAGAAAAATATGTTTTAAGTAAAAAATAGATACGTAAAGAATAAAATTAACAAATAGTTAATGAGCAGCAGTAAAATAACAGTAGCGAGGCTATATACAGGGGGTACTGGTACAAAGTCAGTATGCGGGGGCACCGGTTAGTCGAGGTAATTATGGTTATATGTACATGTAGGTAGAGTTAAAGTGAATATGCATAGATACTATAAAAGTGGGGGGGAACAATACAATCCCCTTCATCGACACTGATTGAAGTGGATTTAACAGGTGACATCAATAAGGGATCATAGCTTTCACCTGGTCAGTCTATGTTATCCAAAGAGCAGGTGTCAATCCCAATACATTTCATATCAAACATGTCGGACATACTTGAAATAAAATGTATTGTGGCGATGCAGGACTGATGTTAGTGCTCCAGCGATAAGTAACCAGCCTCAGAGGATTAGAGAGGAGTCATGTTAGATATGGCATTCTGTCGGTTACCTGTCTTTCTGGCAAGTGGATCAGAAGAGTTGTTTCCCCAGCAACCAAATTGACAAAGAGGTTTGGGATTGAGCAGCAATAATGAAAATGAAAGTGAGGGGTCTGTTTTATTATTTTATTTTTTGTTTGGGTCTTTAGAGATGGCATACTTTTTGTGTAGAGTGCGGGGACATGGTGTTGATTGTTGTGTAGAGTGCGGGGACATGGTATTGATTGTTGTGTAGAGTGTGGTGACATGGTATTGATTGTTGTGTAGAGTGCGGAGACATGGTATTGATTGTTGTGTAGAGTGCGGGGACATGGTATTGATTGTTGTGTAGAATGCGGGGACATGGTATTGATTGTTGTGTAGAGTGCGGGGACATGGTATTGATTGTTGTGTAGAATGCGGGGGCATGGTATTGATTGTTGTGTAGAGTGCGGGGACATGGTATTGATTGTTGTGTAGAGTGCGGGGACATGGTATTGATTGTTGTGTAGAATGCGGGGACATGGTATTGATTGTTGTGTAGAGTGCGGGGACATGGTATTGATTGTTGTGTAGAATGCGGGGGCATGGTATTGATTGTTGTGTAGAGTGCGGGGACATGGCATTGATTGTTGTGTAGAGTGCGGGGACATGGTATTGATTGTTGTGTAGAGTGCGGGGACATGGTATTGCAGCCTAATGAAGATTAATGGCCGGTGGGAGCAGAAATATAGCTCAAAAACACAATAAGCCATCCGAAAAGTCTGGGGCCTTATTCAATGACTTTGTTGGACTGACAAACTGGGGATTGGATTAAAAAGGGGTTGTTGTGGTCACCCCATTGGTTTCAGGATGAAATGGTGCAAGAGGTTGACATAGCAACCAGTCAGCTGGTCTCAGTCCAGCTGTCTGTGGGTGTAGGGATATTTAGGAGAGAGCTGTCAGAATGCAGTGGATTACTGGTGAACAGTCCAGTGCCCTGGCGCGCCTCTCTCTCTCGCATTCTCTTGCTCTTGCTCGCTCTCTCTGTCTCTCTGTCTCTCTGTCTCTCTGTCTGTCTGTCTGTCTGTCTGTCTGTCTGTCTGTCTGTCTGTCTGTCTGTCTGTCTGTCTGTCTGTCTGTCTGTCTGTCTGTCTGTCTGTCTGTCTGTCTGTCTGTCTGTCTGTCTGTCTGTCTGTCTGTCTGTCTGTCTGTCTGTCTGTCTGTCTGTCTGTCTGTCTGTCTGTCTGTCTGTCTGTCTGTCTGTCTGTCTGTCTGTCTGTCTGTCTGTCTGTCTGTCTGTCTGTCTGTCTGTCTGTCTGTCTGTCTGTCTGTATGTGTGTTTTTCTGTGTGCGTCTCACTTTCGCTCTCTCCATGGAGACAGCTCTTGTTTTGGTGAGCCAATCAATCCCCCTGCATTCAGACATCAGACAAAGCCCAACACCAAGAAGAATCACATATTCGGAGTGGACTGCCATTCACATAGGATCCGGAAAGTTTATAGTCTTTGCTTTTCTTATGAAAGGGGTATGAAAGACAACATATTGACTTTTGATTACTCCAATTGGCCAAAGGATATTGAGTGAATAAAGCATACCAAATGGTCAACCAAGGCATGCTGCAGCTTGGCCTATAGGCTTTGTACATGCAAAGGGACATTCACTTACGAGTTGTAAGCTTATACTACATTTAATTAAATGGCACACCTTACACAACAGATCTCATTCGACTGGGCCTTCTCATCTGTCTGGGTCAGCCCATCAGTGAAATTCCTATTCCGCTGTGGTGGAACATTTCTAAAAGTGGAGAGGGGTGGAAGGGACATCATTAGTGATAGTGTCCTTGTCTGATTTCTGGGGCTCCTTGACGACTCTCATTATGAATTTAATTATGGTTGCAGAGCTGATCTCTCCTGGAGCCGTGGCTCGGCCTGGATATCTCTCTCACTAAGCCGCACCAAGCTGATTAATAGAAAATGATTTGAAAGGTTAGAAAGTGAGACTTGTATAGTGGTTTTAACACCATCCCTACCTTAAACTCTTTAAGAGTGAACTGTCCCTTGTCTGTATTTAATAACTGTCATTTTTGGCTGTCTTTGATAAGGAGATAGATCGTGTAAAAAAAAAACTTACATCAAAACACCTGATCCAGTCTGCTTTTAAATGATACAGTTCAGCCTTATCTCCATTACAGAATCATGAATGGGCCCGGGTTACAGACAGGCCAACACCCCTCAATGCTCACAATGCTCAAAAGGTCTCTGTGTGTAGAGGGAAAGAGGGAGGTGACCCTACAGTTGCGTTATGGTTTGTCCATCATCCAGCGTCACCCTGTAAAATAACATTTATAGAAGCCCCCTGAATAACTCCATGCTGAGAGAGAGAGAGAGAGAGAGAGAGAGAGAGAGAGAGAGAGAGAGAGAGAGAGAGAGAGAGAGAGAGAGAGAGAGAGAGAGAGAGAGAGAGAGAGAGAGAGAGAGGGACCTTCGGTTTATTTTACTCTGCATCTCTGCCTTCATCTTGAAAAAGTATTATAGACAGTGAGTGGACTATGATTCAATCATTACATCATCAGCATTTACTGTAAGTCCTAGAGGATTGTTTGGTTAAGTTTATTATGCATCATGGTTGGTTCATGACTTTTAAGTGATTATGTAAGTATTTTCTTATCCTGGATTTAATCCTGGCATGTATTACAAGTTCAGCTGCTCGTCTATGAATCATTATGCAGTACACTAGCTCAAGCTGGCCTTTAGTCTACCCGTGAGGCTAACCTTGGGAGGGGGGGGGGGCAGTAACATCACCAATGGCCAACTGCACAAGACTTAGGAGGGATAAAACATATGGATTTGGTTTAGCAGCGATTTGCTTTGGCTGTGAGACTAAGATAGAGAAATCCCAGCAGAACACAGCTGTTGTGTTCTGTACCAATGTAGCATTGAGAACTTAATAGCCAAACTAAGACACCTTTTATTAATGCTCCTGTTCTCCCAGAGCCAACCTCATACAGGAAGAGAAATCCCTGAATGAACGCAAAAAAAATCTGTTTATAAAAGTAAGGCGAGACAGAAGAGAGCTACTCAGTATCCACCTTTCACACCAAGAAGTATAGTAGTGCTTCTGGTAAGCTCCCTTATGACACTAGAAGGTTGGGGAAATTAGCAGTAGGGGTTAGGGTTGTTGGTAGTATGGTAGGGGTTATGGGTAGTTGGCAGTGTGGTATTAGTAGAGTTTAGGGTAGTTGGTAGTATGGTATGAGTAGAGGTTAGGGTAGTTGGTAGTATGGTAGCAGTAGGGGTGAAGGTTAGTTGGGAGTATGGTAGCAGTAGGGGTTATGGTTAGTTTGTAGTATGGTATTAGTAGGGGTTATGGTTAGTTGGTAGTATGGTAGTATGGTAGCAGTAGGGGTTATGGGTAGTTGGTAGTATGATAGTAGTAGGGGTTAAGTATATTTGGTAGTATGGTAGGGTTAGGGGTAGTTGGTAGTATGGTAGTAGTAGGGTTTAGGGTAGTTGGTAGTATGGTAGTAGTAGGGTTTAGGGTAGTTGGTAGTATGGTAGTAGTAGGGTTTAGGGTAGTTGGTAGTATGATAGGGTTAGGGGGGTTGGTAGTATGGTAGTAGTAGGGTTTAGGGTAGTTGGTAGTATGGCAGCTGTAGGGGTTATGGGTAGTTGGTAGTATGGTAGCAGTAGGGGTTATGTTGAGTTGGTAGTATGGTAGTAGTAGGGTTTAGGGTAGTTGGTAGTATAGTAGCAGGGTAGCGGTAGGGGTTACGGGTAGTTGGTTTTATGGTAGTAGGGTAGCAGTAGGGATTATGGGTAGTTAGTTGGTAGTAGGTGTTAAGGTTAGTTGGTAGTATATTAGCAGTAGGGGTTAGGGTTGTTGGTAGTATGGTAGTAGTAGGGGTTAAGCTTAGTTGGTAGTTCGATAGCAGTAGGGGTTAGGGGTAGTATGGTAGTAGTGGGGTTATGGGTAGTTGGTAGTTTGCTAGCAATAGGTTGTAGGGTTAAGGGTAGTTAGTAGTAGGGGTTAAGGTTAGTTGGTAGTATGGTAGCAGTAGGGGTTAAGGTTAATTGGTAGTGTGGTAGCAGTAGGGATTAGGGGTAGTTGGTAGTATGATAGTAGTAGGGGTTAAGGATATTTGGTAGTATGGTAGGGTTAGGGGTAGTTGGTAGTATGGTAGTAGTAGGGTTTAGGGTAGTTGGTAGTGTGGTATTAGTAGGGGTTAGGGGTAGTTGGTAGTATGATAGTAGTAGGGGTTAAGGATATTTGGTAGTATGGTAGGGTTAGGGGTAGTTGGTAGTATGATAGTAGTAGGGGTTAAGGATATTTGGTAGTATGGTAGGGTTAGGGGTTGTTGGTAGTATGGTAGTGGTAGGGTTTAGGGGTAGTTGGTAGTGTGGTATTAGTAGAGGTTAGGGTAGTTGGTAGTATGGTAGTAGTAGGGTTTAGGGTAGTTGGTAGTATGGTAGTAGTAGGGTTATGGGTAGTTGGTAGTGTGGTAGTAGTAGGGTTATGGGTAGTTGGTAGTATGGTATTAGTAGGGGTTATGGTTAGTTGGTTTTATGGTAGTAGGGCAGCAGTAGGGGTTATGGGTAGTTGGTAGTATGGCAGCAGTAGGGGTTATGGGTAGTTGGTTTTATGGTTGTATGGTAGTAATAGGGGTTATGGGTAGTTGGTTTTATGGTAGTAGGGTAGCAGTAGGGGTTATGGGTAGTTGGTTTTATGGTAGTAGGGTAGCAGTAGGGGTTATGGGTAGTTGGTTTTATGGTAGTATGGCAGCAGTAGGGGTTATGGGTAGTTGGTAGTATGGTAGCAGTAGGGATTATGTGTAGTTGGTAGTATGGCAGCAGTAGGGGTTATGGGTAGTTGGTAGTATGGTAGTAGGGCAGCAGTAGGGGTTATGGGTAGTTGGTAGTATGGTAGCAGGGTAGCGGTAGGGGTTATGGGTAGTTGGATTTATGGTAGTAGGGCAGCAGTAGTGGTTATGGGTAGTTGGTAGTATGGTAGCAGTAGGGGTTATGGGTAGTTGGTAGTATGGCAGCAGTAGGGGTTATGGGTAGTTGGTAGTATGGTAGTAGGGCAGCAGTAGGGGTTATGGGTAGTTGGTAGTATGGTAGCAGGGTAGCGGTAGGGGTTATGGGTAGTTGGTAGTATGGTAGCAGGGCAGCAGTAGGGGTTATGGGTAGTTGGTAGTATGGCAGCAGTAGGGGTTATGGGTAGTTGGTAGTATGGCAGCAGTAGGGGTTATGGGTAGTTGGTAGTATGGCAGCAGTAGGGGTTATGGGTAGTTGGTTTTATGGTAGTAGGGCAGCAGTAGGGGTTAGGGTAGTTGGTAGTAGGGCAGCAGTAGGGGTTATGGGTAGTTGGTAGTATGGTAGCAGGGTAGCGGTAGGGGTTATGGGTAGTTGGTAGTATGGTAGCAGGGTAGCGGTAGGGGTTATGGGTAGTTGGTTTTATGGTAGTAGCGGTAGGGGTTATGGGTAGTTGGTTTTATGGTAGTAGGGTAGCAGTAGGGGTTATGGGTAGTTAGTTGGTAGTAGGTGTTAAGGTTAGTTGGTAGTATATTAGCAGTAGGGGTTAGGGTTGTTGGTAGTATGGTAGTAGTAGGGGTTAAGCTTAGTTGGTAGTTCGATAGCAGTAGGGGTTAGGGGTAGTATGGTAGTAGTAGGGGTTATGGGTAGTTGGTAGTTTGCTAGCAGTAGGTTGTAGGGTTAAGGGTAGTTAGTAGTAGGGGTTAAGGTTAGTTGGTAGTATGGTAGCAGTAGGGGTTAAGGTTAATTGGTAGTGTGGTAGCAGTAGGGATTAGGGGTAGTTAGTAGTATGGTAGTAGTAGGGGTTAAGGTTAGTTGGTAGTATGGTAGCAGTAGGGGTTAGGCTAAGGGGCAGTTGGTAGTATGGTAGCAGTAGGGGTTGGGATAGTTGGTAGTATGGTAGCAGTAGGGGTTATGGGTAGTTGGTAGTATGGTAGCAGTAGGGGTTAGGCTAAGGGGTAGTTGGTAGTATGGTAGCAGTAGGGGTTGGGGTAGTTGGTAGTATGGTAGTATGGTAGCAGTAGGGGTTGGGGTAGTTGGTAGTCTGGTGACAGTAAGGGTTAGGGTTCGTTGGTTGTGTGGTAGCAGTAGGGGTTGGGGTAGTTGGTAGTCTGGTGACAGTAGGGGTTAGGGTTCGTTGGTTGTGTGGTAGCAGTAGGGAGTAGGGGTAGTTAGTAGTATGGTAGTAGTAGGGGTTAAGGTTAGTTGGTAGTATGGTAGCAGTAGGGGTTAGGCTAAGGGGTAGTTGGTAGTATGGTAGCAGTAGGGGTTGGGGTAGTTGGTAGTCTGGTGACAGTAGGGGTTAGGGTTCGTTGGTAGTGTGGTAGCAGTAGGGAGTAGGGGTAGTTAGTAGTATGGTAGTAGTAGCTGTTATGGGTTGTTGGTAATGTGATTGCAGTAGGGGCTATGGGTAGTTAGTGGTATAGTAGTAGTAGCGGTTATGGGTAGTTAGTAGTATGGTAGTAATAGGGGTTGTTGCTGGTATGGTAGAAGTAGGGGTTTGGGTTAGGGTAGTTGGTATTGTGGTAGTAGTAGGGATTAAGGGAGTTGGTAGTATGGTAGTATTCGGGGTTAGTGTAGTTGGTGGTATGGTAGCAGTAGGGGTTATGGGTAGTTGGTAGTATGGTAGGGTTTATGGGTAGTATGGTAGTAATAGGGGTTATGGGTAGTTGGTAGTATGGTAGTAATAGGGGTTATGGGTAGTTGGTAGTATGGTAGTATGGTAGTATGGTAGCAGTAGGGGTTAGGGGTCGTTGGTAGTATGGTAGTAATAGGGGTTATGGGTAGTTGGTTGTATGGTAGTAGGGTAGCAGTAGGGGTTATGGGTAGTTGGTAGTATGGTAGCAGTAGGGGTTATGGGTAGTTGGTAGTATGGTAGTAATAGGGGTTATGGGTAGTTGGTAGTATGGTAGTATGGTAGCAGTAGTGGTAATGGGTAGTTGGTAGTATGGAAGTAATAGGGGTTATGGGCAGTTGGTAGTATGGTAGTATTCGGGGTTAGTGTAGTTGGTGGTATGGCAGCAGTAGGGGTTATGGGTAGTTGGTAGTATGGTAGCAGAAGGGGTTATGGGTAGTTGGTAGTATGGTAGGGTTTATGGGTAGTATGGTAGTAATAGGAGTTATGGGTAGTTGGTTGTCTGGTAGTAATAGGGGTTATGGGTAGTTGGTTGTATGGTAGTAGGGTAGCAGTAGGGGTTATGGGTAGTTGGTAGTATGGTAGCAGTAGGAGTTATGGGTAGTTGGTAGTATGGTAGTTATAGGGGTTATGGGTAGTTGGTAGTATGGTAGTATGGTAGTATGGTAGCAGTAGGGGTTATGGGTAGTTGGTAGTATGGTAGTTATAGGGGTTATGGGTAGTTGGTAGTATGGTAGTATGGTAGTATGGTAGCAGTAGGGGTTATGGGTAGTTGGTAGTATGGTAGTAATAGGGGTTATGGGTAGTTGGTAGTATGGTTGTATGGTAGTAGGGTAGCAGTAGGGGTTATGGGTAGTTGGAGGTATGGTAGCAGTAGGGGTTATGGGTAGTTGGTAGTATGGTAGTAATGGGGGTTATGGGTAGTTGGTAGTATGGTAGTATGGTAGCAGTAGTGGTAATGGGTAGTTGGTAGTATGGAAGTAATAGGGGTTATGGGTAGTTGGTAGGGTGGTAGCAGTAGGGGTTAAGGGTAGTTGGTAGTGTGGTAGCAGTAGGGGTTAGGGTAGTTGGTAGTATGGTAGCAGTAGGGGTAGTTGGTAGTGTGGTAGCAGTAGGGGTTAGGGTTAAGGGTAGTTGCTAGTATGGTATTTGTAGGGGTTAGGATTAGGGCTAGTTGGTAGTATTGTAGCAGTAGAGGTTAGGGGTAGTTTGTAGTATGGTAGCAGTAGAGCTTAGGGTTAGGGGTAGTTAGTAGTGTGGTTGTTTCCTATTCAAAGTCAGACCACGTTCATATATATATCCCACCGATTATTTTTTGAATGAGCTCAGCTCCATGAATCATTGAGAAATTTCATGACAACCCCATTTTAATCTGTTCACTACTCAAATTAGCACAATTGATCTCCATCTCGGGCACATTTCTGCTCTCACAGATGAGAGATCTATTTGTCACCATAATGCAAAATCAAAAAGTCTTACGACCATCCTGCTGTGCAATAGTTGTTTTGACCGGGTAGGAGTGACCTGGCCTGAAACCCTAATGCATAGAGATCAACAGTTTTGAGCAGGATATTGTCTGTGCCAGATACCTGACTCTCTGTGGACACAAAGTCTTAGCCCTCCACCTCTTATATAAGCCAGGGACAGAGCTCTCTGTGCTCCAGCCCTTGTAGGGGTGATGGAGGGGAATGTTCTGTTTTCAACTAGAATAACGGTGTTAGCTTCCATAATCTTCACTCTCACCAACCACTCATCCAGTTTCATGCATGACTGGGTTATTTGCTAAGGGAACTAATAGGACCACTGCTTCTACTCTGACTGTAAAAAGCCTCTTTCTCTTTCTGTCAAGCTCTCACTCTCTCTTGCTTGCAAATACGCACATAAACACAGTTATTATAGAAAGAGAGAGTAAACCATATTCATGTGGTCAGTCGTGCTTTTTCAGCAGGACTTTATCAGACCGCCATTACCTCCCTTTCCTCGTTCCCACCGGATTAGGAAAATGAAAAGTGACATAAGACCCACCTCACCAATAATGAAGAATGATTTGCACCACAGCTACAAAATAAATATTCGGTCAGTCACGCATAGTTCCCATGGTATGTGATCAGCATAGTTCCCATGGTATGTGATCAGCCGAGTGTAACTTAAATGATCTTGTACCCCCCTGCCTGTTTACTGTGTCTTCGTTTGTTTACCCTGTTAGCCCTGACGTTATAATACAAGAGATCATACTTGTTTGATTTGCATTTTGGCTTCTGTAGCAGTGTGATGACGCCTTTTAATTTTTTTTCAAATAAAGGCAAAAATACAAGATCATTCTGTAAACCTTTACCTTGTCTAAAAGCAACATGTCAGTGAAACCTATGGGGAGTGGTTTTGTTAGACACTTACCCAGTGCTTCATTTGTAAATCGGGAGGTGCCGGAACTATCAGACCTCAGGATGAGACCCAGATGCAGACAGTTCGAAATAACACATTTTTATTTACGAAACAGGGGGCAGGCAAACAACAGGTCAAGCAGAGGTCATCGATTCTGTTTCACCTTTATTTTGAAGCCTTGGGCGACATCTGGAGGGTGGTGGAGACGAGCATAAAGGCAGGTGAAACAGATCAGGGTGTGACAGGAACAAAACGTGAGCGGGAGAGGGGGGTGACCTGGGGAGCTCTTAGGTACTGAAAATCACTTTAATAATAAAGTAGAGGCGTTTGCATAATGTCTTTTGTAGCCTAGGGTCCGGGAAAAATTGGGCCTTTTGTAAATGCAATTCTATGTCATTTTAGGACTGGAGACTTTGGCCAAATCTTTTTTAATAATAAACAAATTATTGAAATGTCAGGCTATACTTTGACACTGACACACTGACAATGTGAGATCATTAAAAATGACCTCATATTGAATCTGTCAATAGCCTAGGCCTATGTGTTGAAGAGACACACATAGTGTACAATATGAGGAGGAAATTATAGTCCTAAAACGCTTTCCAGTTTCACTGACTCACCCAATGATGAGTAGCTTACTGACTGATGATAGCCTATGTGCTCCTGCCCATCTCTCTCACTTTTTATGTAGTTTGTATAAACAATGCTGTGCTCTCAATAGGCCTATTTGGAAGTTGATAAAAATGTTTTCGTAGCCTACAGACAGATAAATATGTTTGTTTCAGCAAGAGCCATTTGCTTTTCAACCTGTGCTATTTGACGATTTTATTTGAAATATTGCGAAAGGCCTGTTTTGGCTGCATGCTGTAGGCAATGCATCGTGATTGGGTTACACATAATCCACACCTAGGCTATAAAACAATTAAATATAAAAAACTATTGATCCTTTGTGGCAAAATTATAGTCCTACTCCTGGTGTAGTATTCTGAATCATTTCATTTATTTATGAACAGATGGCAGTAATTCTACACCTTTGACAAATGTATTTCCATTTATCAGAGGTGATGGAGCACCACCCCCACCCATCCCATAGCTATGATTCTATTTAAAAAAAACTAAATGATGTACAACTCTGGAGGGATGGTAGTTGCAGGCTCATGTCTCAGAGCAGAAAGAGGGAGAGAGATCATAGAAAGTGAATCTCATTCGGGTTCTGTGAGAGATACAGCAGCTGCCAGGAGTTGGGTCTCTAGGCGACAATGTTGTGCAAATCATAAAACCGGGTTGGCCCAACCCGAATCAATTCTGAGAATATCAGGCAGAATCTACATTTTCACATTAGACTATGTTTTTTTTAGGGGGCAGGAGAATTACAGAGGAGGCAACTCGAAATAGGTTTCGGAACGAAACAGTCCAAAACTGAGAGGTGCCAGATCCTGCTCCGACAGTATCCGTCTCAAATTAAGCACCGCACTTACCCACTAAAGAGCCAAAGTGCATCTAACAGCAAGGTTAGAGAATTGGCTGGAATGAGCTTGAGTTTAGCTGCTAGACACTTTCCCAGGGTTTCTTCCTCTGTCCTAGAAACAAATACTGTGTAAAGTAAGCCCTCTGAAGGCTTGACTAATTCTGAAGCACTCAGAGAGAGCTACCTTTACAATGCCTGTGCAAACATCCCCTACAGAAAGGGAGCCTCATTCATCCATTGTGCTTGACGGGACAGGTGGAACTGGCTTTGTTTCCACAGCAAAGAGCTCTGGACAAAATCCCAATGGCTGATCCTGGGCTGAAATGCCATTCATCAGGAGGAGTGCATTGTCGCTTTGGATCTTTGCCAGTTGGGGAGATTTGTGGGAGGGAGAGGAGGTACTGGTAGGTCTCGGACACAGGTGGCTGGTAGCACCTTAAATGGGAATGGGCAGGCTCATAGTAATGGCCAGAACAGAATCAATGGAATGGCATCGAACACATCAAAAACATGGTTTCCATTCCAGCCATTATTATTAGCTGCCCTCCCCTCAGCAGCCTCCTGTGGTCTCTGGCCAGGGACGGGGGGGGAGTGGTGGAGGGTAGTGGTGGAGGTGGAGGGTAGTGGTGGAGGTCACGGATAGT
Organism: Oncorhynchus gorbuscha; assembly: GCF_021184085.1. NCBI lineage: Eukaryota > Metazoa > Chordata > Actinopteri > Salmoniformes > Salmonidae > Oncorhynchus > Oncorhynchus gorbuscha. The sequence goes on along the minus strand of NC_060173.1, from coordinate 108,807,114 downwards.
TGTGGAGGTCACGGATGGTGGTGGAGGTAGCCTGTTATATGCTTTAATTTCAGCAATGGTTTTAGATTCATAGTCAGAACCAGACCCCTGATATGTGCCCACCCCACCCTCCACCACCCTTCCCTTTGTTTGTGCGAAAGTACGAGGGTCAGGGGAGGGGGCCGCAGAAGTCCCCAGCCGGAGAAGGGAAAGATAGACCCTGTCCAAACCCCTTGTGAATGGAGTCATGGAGCCCCCTGTTAATAACTGGGCCTATAACTGAGCTAACCTGGCCTATAATAACAATTCCCCTCTGGGCCTACAGAAGTCCTAGGGTACAACGCTCCAACAGTGGTGCTGTCCTACTTAACCTTGTTAAATGAAACTCACCAGGGACCAGTTTCCTTTTTTTAATGTGATGTAATACTTCTAGTTACACTGGTGTTTATACACCCAACTTTACAAACTTTATATCACACGTACCATGTTATAGTGAAGGTATGATGGGTCATTTTGTAAGCAGTTGACTCGTGTATCATTGTATTTCCTGCCCTATTATAGAACTATAACAAGCTGTCCATAAGGGTGTCGTTGTGACATATACAGGGTGCTGCAGGACGGTGAAGTGATGATTCAAGGGTGAGCTATGTTAAGCAAGCGCCACGTCAGTGAAGAGGTGTGTGTACGTACAGTATGTGAGCACACGCATGTCCTAACTTGCCTTGTCAGCCTTGGGCGCGTGTGCTGAGTCTGGTTCTGCTATTTCTAAAATGTGCTCTAAAAGTTCACAGGGTGTTGTCTCCCAATGTTCAGTTCTAAAAGACAGAGCGTTATTTTTATCTAGCTGGAACCAGTATGAATGTGTTCTCTAAAGTGTTCTAAAAGTTCAAGGGGTGTTGTCTCCTTAACGTGTCAGTGCAGGGATGTAACTTCTGGTTTTATACAGACAGTTTTATACAGAAAGTTACAGTGAGAAAAGGTTTGGAGAAAAGATTGGGACTCCAAGCCTTTTTATCATAGGCAATTTTTCTTTCTCAGTTAAATCTTGGTAGATCATCATACAGGAACTTACTCTTGAGTAATGACTGATTTGTCAGCCAAACCCACACACAGGCTTTTACACATTTCCTGTTTCACACTTTTTCTTTTCTGTTCAGAAGAAGTCAAAAATATAGTATCTTGCCCTAACACTCAACCTTACAACTCGTCTTCACCAAAATGTCTATATTTTTACTCACGGTTTCCACTTTTCTCAAAGTCTCAAATGTTATACCACTGTTTGATTATGAAGTTGACATGTTTTTTTTTGTTTTATTGTTATTATTTGATTTCAATAAAAAAAACATCCACATACAAACAACAAGTTATTTTCAAGTCTTGGTTTCAATAGATATTTTTTATTTTTGTCTAAGAGATTGTCAGTTAGATAGGCTCTCAGCAAGGCTAGCTTACCTATCGTATGAATATCCTTTTCTGACTCAACTAGGGTTCCTTAAACATTTGTCTGATGTCCAAAAGATTTCAAATAAAAATGTGTTGATATGGCACTTTTTTATAACTTTTTTATAATCCAAGGATTGCTCTATGGGGTTGTGTTTTTAGGGAATGATGGTTCTTCTAGAAAACGTTTCATTTCCTTCCATATTGTTATGGAGGTAGACATTTGCACAGGTAAAAATGACTTGCAGCCCATTTCAATATTATAATCAATTCTTAGTGAAATCCTAGCAAGACAGGAGATGATTAGGACATTCGGCAGAGCAGAAAGCCTCTACCTCATTATTCCCCATCTATAAGTGATAGGAACGTCAGGGGAATACAAGACCGTTAATGGTGAGATTATATATTGCATGCAGATAGGCTGGTTGAGACACATAATGAGAAATGGTGCCATTTTATAGTGAGCTGCACACCAAACCAGACTGGGTCTCTCCTTAAAGACATTAGAAAGTGTTGCATTCAGGAGGAAAGATGTGTCAATTACATTTGGATTGCAGAGCCATCCCTCAGTCCCTGTCCAGTGTCCCTGTCATTAATCTGAGACGAGAGAGGGACACAAGGGACACCGAGAAGGATCATGGAGATATTTGCCTGACTGTTTTGGGGGGCTTGAATACGATTATGTTATGGTCTCCAAAGTCTTAAGGGAACTAGGTCTCCTCAGTTGAAACCCACAAACTGATAAAAACATCTTAAAGTATGCTATGATAATGTGACAGAATGTTGTATCATGATGTCATTTTGATAAACAAGTTATGGATGACCCCATTTTCGCTCAGGATCAGGCAAGGTTTGAGGGAGTCCACAGTACGGCTGTGTTTCTGTATTAGAGACTGGAGATAGAGAGACGAGCCGCATCTTGTTCAGCACTTGAAGACGTTTCAAAACATGGCTGTGTTTCTGGTTGTGAGCAAGCTAGGCAGAACAGATTTTATAGAGATGATATTTTATCAGATGACATCCCTACTGAGATCATCGGTCATGTGTAAAATCCCCAGTGTTATGTCAAGGTCCATCTAAATCCAGTTTCATTAACGATTATTGACAGTGCATTAGATGAGGGTGATGGTCAATTGAATATCCAGTTTGTTTGGGTTTTGCTGCTACATTTCTGCTTGGTCTGGATATGTTCATGAATCACCTAATGCATTGTTCTGGCATGCAAACAAAAACAACAAATGTGTTGGCATTGATCTGGCTTTGGCTTTGGGTGTGTCACCCCTCTGGCACAGCTTTGAGCAACCCCACACGCCAGCTCCTCCAGTCTCGCCAGCACCCACGTCCATCTTTAGTCCACACAATGGAAATGGACAGATGCCATGGAATAGAATGTGATTGATAGTCTATAGCCAACAATGGTTTCAGGATCACATTGACAATCTCAACAAGGTTTGATCACTAGCAACGCTCAAGATATAGCTGACAATAGCTTAGTAAACTGCATTTCTGAAAAGGATGTTTTCCACAGACAGTTTTCTGAAGAATGAGCAAATGAGATGAGAGATCCTAGCAGTATGGTGTGGATGTATCAACTGGAATCCATTTGGGCTCTCAACCTCTGAACCCTGGCTGCTTTAATAACCTGACCCTCTTCCGTTGAGCTGACAGACATGTCGGGAATCTTTGGACCAGCTGCACTGTTGTTTTTGAATTGTGGGGATTTACGAAGGAGTCCAGCGTTCTGGATAGTATAGACTCCGAAAAAGTTCTCACGTGCCTCGCCCCTTTCATACATCTCACCCTATAGATAGACCCGAGACAGAGGACATGAGTTATAGGAGGAATGTCATGACAGTATTTCATTACAGGAGCTTGAAATAGAAAGGCAGTAATAACGGGGGAATAGCTGATGGAAATGGAAGCTGAGCTGGAGAGGAAAGTGGCTTATCAGACATATCCACTCTCTGTATTATCATCAGCATGGAATACATTCCTTTATTTTCCAGTAAATTCACTAAACCTGTTATCCGTATGGTCATCTGTCCAGTGTATTCTGTCCTTGCTCTGAGGAGAGCTTGGTTCGACTGACACAGGGGGGTCCAGATGTAGCCTCTCTCCTCCAGCTGACTGGGTTTCTGGCCAAGGTCAGGAAACTAACTACTAACAGTACAGCTGTTTGTTCAACCGCACCCATCTGCAACTGCTAACAACCCATCCGCCTCCGCCCGACTATATGTGATAAAGTACAAATCTGAGGCCCGTACCCGCAAACAAAGAAAATGAGCTGTAGGCTACAGTCAGAGATGGACAAATTATTTTTGGACAGGGGGTGCAGAATTGTTTTGTTGTTGCCTGATTTCGATATGGTTCTATTAATCATTTCCGAAAATTTTGGTAGTGTATTTGTCACGCCCTGACCTTAAAGGGCTTTTTATGTCTCTATTTTGGTTTGGTCATGGTGTGAATTGGGGTGGGCATTCTATGTTCTTTTTTCTATGTTTTGTATTTCTTTGTTTTGGCCGGGTATGGTTCTCAATCAGGGACAGCTGACTATCATTGTCGCTGATTGGGAACCATACTTAGGTAGCTTTTTCCCACCTATGTTTTGTGGGTAGTTGTTTTCTGTTTAGTCTTCTGCACCTGACAGGATTGTTTCCGTTATTCACTTTGTTCAGTTTAATAAAAGTCATGAACACTTCCTCATCAGATGATGATGAACGTTACACTATTTGTTTGTCAACCTGTCTGTAATTAGATGCATGCAGTTTCTCCTCAGTCATTATATGTTGCCCTGGAAGACTAAATAAACCCTTGCTCACCAGAATAATTTAATGAATTGATAGAATGAAATGCTTCAATCAAATTGACATTGGTAAAGTTTTTTTCTGTCATTTTTGCTTCTTTCACGGAGCAAACACGTTTAGGGACCGGGGAGAAAATGGAAAACAAACAAAAATGAAAGATCTTCTGTGCAAAATCTCCAAATGGCATCTGTTCAACCGGCATGGAAATAAAAAGCTGTGAAAACGACCCATGTTTCTGATAAGATTTCAATTTGGCTTGGAAGCATATTTTATGTGGTTGAAGTACTATCAGCTTTTATGATGTTGATAAAGATAGCACCTCTACAGGCGGTCCCTAACTGCACATTCACATTCTCTCAAGATGCTGAAAGAAATCATGTTTCTCGACAGTTACCGAGTCAAAACTTTGCCTACATTTGGTGTATCATTTTACTGGAAGAAATGTTTAACTCAGCAGTTAATATTGAGGCTATGTGAGAGGTTATAGACCTACAGTCAGTGTCTAAATTTAACCCATCTGAACAGTAGACTACAGCTCCCTTAACGTACCGTAGGACTTTTTGAAGTCACCGTCATGTGACCGTCAAATTTATATAGGGCATCACACCTTAGTCTTCACACATCACACTGCTATCATCCTCTTTTACCACTTCACCAAACCTTTCCCAAATATTACTTTTCTGGCCCAACCCTTTATTTTCAACTCTTCATTTTGCAGCCTTTTGCCTCTGTGGATCGATGTTAACTTTCTCTGCCTGTTCCCAAAATCATTTGGTGATTTCTGTGTAGCCTATTGGAACCACGTACAGTTAAGAGGTTTAGACTGAAGCACTAATGCCAGATGGCCTAAAATAATGAAAGAAAAACCCCAGCGTAGCCTTTAGACATAAATTGCACAAGAATGATACATTTATGCGCATCACTACTAGCTACCCTTCCATCTTTTCCCTCTCCCTCTAACTATTTCTCTCTCTACCTCTCTCTCTCCTTCTACCTCTCTCTCTCCTTCTACCTCTCTCTCTCTCGCTCTACCCCTCTCTCTCTCCCTCTCTCTCTCTACCCCTCAGCAACAAATCTTGCTGCTAGGATGGCACACTGTGGTATTTCACCCAATATATATGGCAGTTTATCAAAACTGGATATGTTTTCGAATTCTTTGTGGGTCTGTGTAATCTGAGAGAAATATGTCTCTAATATGGTAATACATTTGTCAGGTTAGGAAGTGCAGCTCCGTTTTCACCTCATTTTGTGGGCAGTGTGAACATAGCCTGTCTTCCCTAGTGAGCCAGGTCTGCCTTCAGCAGCCTTTCTCAATAGCAAGTCTATGCTCACTGAGTCTGTACATAGTCAAAGATTTCCTTAAGTTTGGGTCAGTCACAGTGGTCAGGTATTCTGCCACTGTGTAGTCTCTGTTTAGGTCCAAATAGCATTCTAGTTTGCTTTGTTTTTTGGTAAATTCTTTCCAATGTGTGTAATTATCTTTTTGTTTTCTCATGATTTGGTTGGGTCTTATTGTGTTGCTGTCCTGGCGCTCTGTGGGGTCTGTTTGTGTTTGTGAACAGAGCCCCAGGACCAGCTGTCTTAGGGGACTCTTCTCCAGGTGTATTTCTCTGTAGGTGATCGCTTTGTTATGGGAAGTTTGGGAATTGCTCCCATTTAGGTGGTTGTAGAATTTAACGTCTCTTTTCTGGATTTTGATAATTAGCGGGTATGGGCCTATTTCTGCTCTGCAGCATTATTTGGTGTTTTACATTGTACACAGAGGATATTTTTGCAGAATTCTGCACGCAAATGTCTCAATTTGGTGTTTGTCCCATTTTGTGAATGTTTGTTTGGTGAGAGGACCCCAGACCTCACAACCATAAAGGGCAATGGGTTCTAGAACTGATTCAAGTATTTTTGTTAGATCCTAATCGGTATGTCAAATTTTATGTAACGCTCTCTCTACCTCTCTACCGCTCTACCTCTCTCTCTACCTCCACTCTGTCTCTATCTCTCTATTGCTCCACCTCTCTACTTCTCTCCACCTCTCGCTCTCTCTATAGCAACATAACAGCAGGGTTTGGCCAACCGTCAGTCAAGAGCAGTTGATTCCTGACGTGTTTTTGCTGATACAGAGGACGCGTGTTCTCAGACTGTGCACATACATGTATGTCTCAGAACAGCTGAGAGCAAATATTGATAATTTCTCATAGGGCAGGCAGGAGTGGTTTTGTGTGTCAGACACCTAGCGGTATTCCTGGTTTAATATGTACTATACTATGGCACACTATCATGTGTGATATAATGCATCAGCACAAACTCTGCATTTTTACCTTCACCAGTACAGTGTGAGTGATGTTTTTGAGCGTGATTGAATTAGGTGTGGTGATGGTATTTTAACATGGTCTTTAATTCCTAAAGCGAAGTGGTATCAGATATGATCTGACACAGTTATGGTTTCAGAAAGTGCAAATAACATGTGAAGCCACTGAACTGCTAAAGCACTACAGTACATAGACTCACAGACATGTGGGGGAAAGTCCATGCCCACTCTTTTGAAAGGATAAATTGTCAACATCACACCATCTGATCCACTATATATGTCATATCAAGTAACTGTCTGATACTGGAAGGTACATGCAATGAACAGGAATACAGACACCACTGATAAATCACACTCATTTAATTTCATTCAAGACAATAAAACATGGCATCACAAGACTCCAATAAGCCTCCTAGTTGCATCGCTAAGGGGATAAAGGTTAAGATATCTAGTCAGGGGATCTTGCATTGACCATTTTGTGTCATTAAGTAGCCTATCCTTGCCCTGGAGCCTTCTGTTTTTGGAGGGGGCAGTCAGCTCTAGTGACCCAGTTTACATTGTTGCCCGATCGTACGAAACTTTATATGCCATTTTCCTTTTGGGGGTTTTCTAAAGCAACAATCTAAGCTATTGTGTGGTGTCTAGTGACCCTGGTCTTTCCCTATGTGGGACAATCTGATAATGTAACGGGCCTGGCAGTCTGGTTAGGAGGGGTTTCATCAAGAGAGAGATTCACCAAGGATGCTGTTTCTCTACAGAGAACATGCAGCAGAGGAAATGTATGTATCTGATTAACTTGATAATTGTGTGAGGGAGTGTGTGTGTGTTTTTTTTAACCACATAATATGGACTCCACAAGGCACCAAAAAGTATGTTATTTATTGAACCATAGAGGTAACATCTCTTTTTAAAAACAAAGCTGAATTGGGGGGTGGCTCTTCCCTGCTCTCCTCTGTGCAGACTTCCAAGATACAGACGCACACAAACGACATCTCCTCTACCCAGACCTGCCAGCTCACACCTCCATCTCCAGTGCCCGAATTAGTGTTTGCCACTTGGTCTTAAATTGTACCAATTCGTTATGCTTGGTCACCCATGTCATTTCAATATTTAAATAAACAATCATTCGATTTTTTTCCTTGTGTTAATGATAGATTAATTTCCACGATGTTAAGTATATGTTTTTTCAAGATTAGTGATGAGAAGAGAATCGTTTAGCCCATTCTGTATCTCACTCCACTCAGGCAGACTTCCATTGGTTTCATTGGTCTCAGTGCCTCAAGCCAAGCAGAAGTAACAGCGAGACGTCAGCTCTACACAAAGCCACGGCTGCCGGGTTAGGCCAAGTGTTGAGTTGTTTCAATTACAGGTAGCCAACCAGGGCCCTAGCGGTCAGTAAGATAAACCAGAAGCTGCTTGCTGTTTGCTGGCTGCTAGAATCCTACATTATAATGTATAGGCCCTCACCCCACCTCCACCCAACCAGCCCAGCCTGATAAACCATAATGCCTCTCCCAGATACCAGGACAGGCTCCACCACCATTGTGTGGAGTAATGGAATGTGGTTAATGGCTCTACAGCCGTAGTTGAGGGATGATGGGGAGGTAGTCGTTATAGGCTGTTACTACGGCCACTGCCGTAAGTTTACCATAATGCAGGAGACGGGGGAAAAAAACACCACAAGTGTCTCGTAAAATGGCAATCACATGCAGTCTTCAGTCTACAGAAAAAGTTAAGAATTTGCAGATGGATTCAATTAGCATTTGGTGGTGTGGGGTTGTTTGAGTTTGGCTTTTTCCTCAGTTTTGCACATTTTAATGAAATGGAATCCAGTCTTGATTTTCCAGCATCAAACCTATAAGCACCCGCAGATCCCGTGCTTTCTAGTCATAGTTCATGGTTTAGTCGTGACCTACATGATAGGTTAGTGTATAATAGTTGTACACTATTCAATCAGCACCATCATGTACATCAGGTACGTAAGTGGTGTTTACGCACGCCTCTATGAAGAGAGAACGCAACACCCTGCTACAACTAAACTCTCCGTGAAGTGAAAAAGGTATGGACTGTAGGTGCGAGTAAGGATGACAACAGGCAGAATGTGGTACCGTTTACAAGGACTTTATTCCTTGACACGGTAATATGGGGAAAAGGGGCTGGACGGAACCAAAGCAAAGAAAGTAAATCTCAAAGCCCCCCCCCCCTCCTATCTTACCTGCCTACCCACTACTTACCTAATTTAGCACCATCTGGTGCCCTAACCAAAATACAGGGGGTGGTCCGCCCAGGTCTTACCTAGTGTGCCTAGACAGTGTATATACTACGGGTATATGTATGCCCGCGGGCCTCTTGCCTAAGCATTCCCAAGGTGCCTTCCCCTTCTCCCCTGGGAACAAATTAAACAGAATATTAAACAATTTCACAAACAAACTAAGAAACAAAGGACGTCAAATAAGCTTTATCTGAGCAACAAACTCACAGAACATACCACTTCCCAGCAATGAACTCCCAGCCAAATCAACCTCTAGCAAAATCTCTCTGCAATGACCTCCCAGCAAAATCTCAACTGAACAGAACACTGGCTTTTATATAGCTTCAGAATGAATGTGTAACTGGAGACAGCTGCGTCTTGACGAGGGGGCGGGGTCAGCTCTCCAATTAGCCATGGTGTCGACCAATCAGCTGCTTGAGGGATTTCAGGAAGCCATTTCCTGAAATAAACACATGCAAATGCACAAACTACAACACATAAACTGGGGAACGTAACAGTGGTGGGTTTCACAGTTCAGACATGGTTTCATAAGTTCAAGACACTGACCGTGAACAGAACCAGAACTTTCCTGTTTGCACATCTCATGGTGGTTTTAGCTACTGAGACCAGCTGGGCTGCTTTGAAGTGTAATGAGCATTCTCAGAGGCTATGAGTGCCGCAGCAGGGTAGAAAAGAAGCGATTAGTCCTGCCACCACTCATTGCCTATCCCTCTAGAGCCCTGTCCCAACCAATCACACTGCAGCCTGAAGAGACTGTCTCCCTGTAGTCTCCTCATTCCCTAGAGGCTCTGTCTGTTCAGTCGCCCTGTTAACATTCTATTCAGGCAGACTGGCTAGAGTTTGGACAGAAAAGGGTTAAAAAGGATGCCTCCAGCTCCGGCAGCCTAGCATTTTTGACCTCCACCATGAGTATTCTATGGCTTTGCTGTAACACTCACTAGTGTTCACTTCATGTTATCTACTGTATTTTTACAGCGTGTGTTGTTGTGTTGAAATGTACGGGGTTTTATTGTATAAGAAAGGAAGGTCAAGGATTATCGGTATGCCATATTTATTGAAGACTTTCAGCCCTCACCTTTCACAGGAAGACATCCACTCGTGTTTTTGGTCAAAGAGGGATTTTCAAGACTCTTCATGTATTTTATCATCTCCAGCGTATGACATTCTCGAGGCACACCGGCTCTCCATGATACACTTCAGCGTGAGGGATGAGTCTTCAGATACTCTGCATGGTCTCCTGGCAGGCAGATTACTCAGACGGATGCAGGCATAGACACACATTACATGCTTATATACATCACTGGTGTTAACCCCAAACCCGTTATCACTGTGGATTACAGTTAGATACTGAGGAGGGAGAAGTAGGGTAGCATTATGGGAATGGAAACGAAAAACTATTCCTAGCAGAAGCAATGATGTTTGAGTTCAGTCCAAAACCCTGCTGTCTCGTCTCCTAAGGACGTACCATAACAGCCGTAATGCCTCTTAGTAACTGAAACCTGTTACTAAGAAGCATTAGGTGTTATATGTGTTTTATGTAACAGCTTGGCATTGGCATTCCCTTGGTGTAACATGTCATCTCTGATGTCTATCCATCTCAAGAGACTACATTCTTTCACTTAAAAACGAAAATAGTTGAGGTGTAGTAAAGATTTGTTCCAGGGAGTATTCTAAGTCTAAGTAATGTTCTAGTGAAGGTAACGGTTAAATGAACATTATTATGTGCTGAGTTCAGTCTGGACATGCTCGCTAAGCCTGTCACGTTGAGTGTGCACATGCATGTCAGCGTGTGTCAGCATGTTGATCTTTGGAAGAATGCGATTTCCAGGTGTGCAAACATAATGCTTGACTGCACCTGCTCCTAGGTGCCAGCTGGGCTATGTTGTGCTTGAACGGTGAGTACCCTATCACGCTAATATGAAGTCCTCACAATGCATTAGATTTTTGCAACAACAAAAAAATGTACCACCCAAAATAATCCATGAGAATATTCTGTTCTATGCATGAAACATATTGAGACAAAAACACAGATCCTGAGTCTGCTTGTTTCCCTCAATGGTTTGTTTCAACAATCTCATTGTCCTGTAGTTGATGTGGGCGGAGAGGGAAAGGGGATACCACATCTGTTGCACAATTTGATTCATTCAATTAAAATGTGTTTTCCGCATTTAACCCCTCAGGATCAGAGAGATACATGACATCCATGTCATCGGCGCAAAGGTACCAGTTGTTTTTTGGGGTTAAGGGTCAAGGGTAAACCGGCAACATTTTCCACACTGCCGGTTCGGGGATTCGAATCAGCGACGTTTCGGTTCCTGGCCGAACGCTCTTAACCTCTAGGCTACCAGCCCTCCGGAGACTGCATGTGGTCAGGTTTCCCATAAGGTTTGGTCCATTCATTGAGTCCATGTCATTGATAGTCCCTCCCCTGTGTACTGCTGTGTACTGAGGGAGGGGCAACAGCGTGATGTTGTTTCCATGGTAACGGATCCAGTGGGGTGCAGGGCCTTAATGACTTATATGGCCTCTGTTGATGCCCTCTCATGATCTGCTATTACCATGACAATAGCCTGAGCCGACTGTAAACACAGACTGACAACCACTCTTCAGTTGGTAGCAATTCTTCCACTCCACTTTGAATCTGCTGAGACTTAGGGATACTAAAGGAGAGTAAGCTTCTCACTATTCTTAACGTTGAAATGTCTTAGTGACCTTGTTTAGAGAACAAACCTTGATAGGCTTACAAGAGCCTGCTTGACTTAAACCACCATATGTCCATATCTCTCATGGCCTAGGAGACGAACAGAGGGAATAGAGTTGACCTGCACTGAAGTATCACTCTACTGTACTACCACTCTACTATAGTACCACTCTACTGTAGAATCACCCTACTTTAGTACCACCCTACTTTACTATAACTCTACAGAAGTATCACTCTACTGTACTACCACTCTACTATAGTATCACTCTACTGTAGTACCACTCTACTATAGTATCACTCTACTGTAGTATCACCCTACTATAGTATCACTCTACTGTCATACCCTGTAGAACCACTCAAAGTAGTATCACCCTACTGTAGTACAACTATACTATAGTATAACAATACTGTAGTACACTGTAGAACCACTCTACTGTAGTACAACTATACTATAGTACCACTCTACTGTAGTACCACTCTACAGTAGTATCACCCTACTGTAGTACAACTATACTATAGTATAACACTACTGTAGTACCCTGTAGTATCAACCTACTGTAGTACAACTATACTATAGTATAACACCACTGTAGTACCCTGTAGTATCAACCTACTGTAGTACCACTCTACTGTAGTATCAACCTACTGTAGTACCACCCTACTGTAGTACCCTGTAGTATCAACCTACTGCAGTACAACTATACTATAGTATAACACCACTGTAGTACCCTGTAGTATCAACCTACTGTAGTACCACTCTACTGTAGTATAACACTACTGTAGTACCCTGTAGTATCAACCTACTGTAGTACCACTCTACTGTAGTATAACACTACTGTAGTACCCTGTAGTATCAACCTACTGTAGTACCACTCTACTGTAGTATCAACCTACTGTAGTACCACTCTACTGTAGTATCAACCTACTGTAGTACCCTGTAGTATCAACCTACTGTAGTACAACTATACTATAATATAACACCACTGTAGTACCCTGTAGTATCAACCTACTGTAGTACCACTCTACTGTAGTATAACACTACTGTAGTACCCTGTAGTATCAACCTACTGTAGTACAACTATACTATAGTATAACACCACTGTAGTACCCTGTAGTATCAACCTACTGTAGTACCACTCTACTGTAGTATAACACTACTGTAGTACCCTGTAGTATCAACCTACTGTAGTACAACTATACTATAGTATAATACCACTGTAGTACCCTGTAGTATCAACCTACTGTAGTACCACTCTACTGTAGTATCAACCTACTGTAGTACCACTCTACTGTAGTATCAACCTACTGTAGTACCACTCTACTGTAGTACCCTGTAGTACCACCCTACTGTAGTACCACACTACCATAGTATCAACCTACTGTAGTATCACCCTACTGTAGTATCACCCTACTGTAGTATCAACCTACTGTAGTATCACCCTACTGTAGTATCAACCTAATGTAGTACCACTCTACTGTAGTACCCTGTAGTACCACCCTACTGTAGTACCACTCTACTGTAGTACCACTGTACTGTAGTACCCTGCAGTATCACCCTAATGTATTACCACTCTACTGTAGTACCACTCTACTGTAGTACCCTGCAGTATCACCCTAATGTATTACCACTCTACTGTAATACCCTGTAGTATCACTCTACTGTAGTATCACTCTCCTGTAGTATCACCCGACTGTAGTACCACTCTACTGTAGTGTCACCCTACTAAAGTATAACTTTACTGTAGTACCACTCTACTGTAGTACCCTGCAGGTTCACCCTACTGTAGTATCACCCTACTGTAGTACCACCCTACTGTAGTACCACTCTACTGTAGTACCCTGCAGTATCACACTACTGTAGTACCACTCTACTGTAGTACCCTGCAGGTTCACCCTACTGTAGTATCACCCTACTGTAGTACCACCCTACTGCAGTACCCTGCAGTATCACCCTACTGAAGTACCACTCTACTGTAGTACCCTGCAGGTTCACCCTACTGTAGTATCACCCTACTGTAGTACCACCCTACTGTAGTACTGTAGTCACCCTACTGTAGTATCACCCTACTGTAGTACCACTCTACTGTAGTATCACCCTACTGTAGTACCACTCTACTGTAGTACCCTAGGTTCACCCTACTGTAGAATCACCCTACACTCTACTGTAGTACCACTCTACTGTAGTACTACTGTAGTATCACCCTACTGTAGTACCACTCTACTGTAGTATACCACTCTACTGTAGTACCACTCTACTGTAGTATACCACTCTACTGTAGTACCACTCTACTGTAGTACCACTCTACTGTAGTACCACTCTACTGTAGTACCACTCTACTGTAGTACCACCCTACTGTAGTACCACTCTACTGTAGTACCACTCTACTGTAGTATCACCCTACTGTAGTACCACTCTACTGTAGTATCACCCTACTGTAGTACCACTCTACTGTAGTATCACCCTACTGTAGTACCACTCTACTGTAGTATCACCCTACTGTAGTACCACTCTACTGTAGTATCACCCTACTGTAGTACCACTCTACTGTAGTATCACCCTACTGTAGTACCACCCTACTGTAGTATCACCCTACTGTAGTACCACTCTACTGTAGTATCACCCTACTGTAGTACCACTCTACTGTAGTATCACCCTACTGTAGTACCACTCTACTGTAGTATCACCCTACTGTAGTACCACCCTACTGTAGTACCACCCTACTGTAGTACCACTCTACTGTAGTATCACCCTACTGTACCACTCTACTAGTACCTGTAGTACCACTCTACTGTAGTACCACCCTACTGTAGTACCACTCTACTGTAGTACCCTACTGCAGTATCACCCTACTGTAGTACCACCCTACTGTAGTACCACCTACTGTAGTATCACCCTACTGTAGTACCACCTACTGTAGTACCCCCTACTGTAGTACCCTACTGTAGTATCACCCTACTGTAGTACCACCCTACTGTAGTACCACTCTACTGTAGTACCCTGCAGTATCACCCTACTGTAGTACCACCCTACTGTAGTACCACTCTACTGTAGTACCCTGCAGGTTCACCCTACTGTAGAATCACCCTACTGTAGTATCACCCTACTGTAGTACCACTCTACTGTAGTATCACCCTACTGTAGTTTCACACTACTGTAGTACCACTCTACTGTAGTATCACCCTGCTGTGGTACCACTCTACTGTAGTACCCTGCAGGTTCACCCTACTGTAGTATCACCCTACTGTAGTACCACCCTACTGTAGTACCACTCTACTGTAGTACCCTGCAGTATCACCCTACTGTAGTACCACTCTACTGTAGTACCCTGCAGGTTCACCATACTGTAGAATCACCCTACTGTAGTACCACCCTACTGTAGTACCACACTACTGTAGTACCCTGCAGGTTCACCCTACTGTAGTACCACTCTACTGTAGTATCACCCTACTGTAGTACCACCCTACTGTAGTATCACCCTACTGTAGTACCACTCTACTGTAGTATCACCCTACTGTAGTATCACCCTACTGTAGTACCACTCTACTGTAGTATCACCCTACTGTAGTACCACCCTACTGTAGTACCACTCTACTGTAGTACCCTGTACCACTCTAGTATCACCCTACTGTAGTACCACTCTACTGTAGTACCTACTGTGGTACCACTCTACTGTAGTACCCTGTGGTACCACCCTACTGTAGTATCACCCTACTGTAGTACCACTCTACTGTAGTATCACACTACTGTAGTACCACTCTACTGTAGTACCACTCTACTGTAGTACCACCCTACTGTAGTACCACTCTACTGTAGTACCACTCTACTGTAGTACCACTCTACTGTAGTATCACTCTACTGTAGTACCTTGTGGTACCACTCTACTGTAGTATCGCCCTACTGTAGTACCACTCTACTGTAGTAACACCCTACTGTAGTATCACCCTACTGTAGTATCACCCTACTGTAGTACCACCCTACTGCAGTACCCTGCAGTATCACCCTACTGTAGTACCACTCTACTGTAGTACCCTGCAGGTTCACCCTACTGTAGTATCACCCTACTGTAGTACCACCCTACTGTAGTACCACTCTACTGTAGTACCCTGCAGTATCACCCTACTGTAGTACCACCCTACTGTAGTACCACTCTACTGTAGTACCCTGCAGGTTCACCCTACTGTAGAATCACCCTACTGTAGTATCACCCTACTGTAGTACCACTCTACTGTAGTATCACCCTACTGTAGTATCACTCTACTACTGTAGTACCACTCTACTGTAGTATCACCCTACTGTAGTACCACTCTACTGTAGTACCCCTACTGTAGTTCACCACCTACTGTAGTATCACCCTACTGTAGTACCACCCTACTGTAGTACCACTCTACTGTAGTACCACCCTACCCTACTGTAGTATCACCCTACTGTAGTACCACCCTACTGTAGTACCACCCTACTGTAGTACTCTACTGTAGTATCACCCTAGTATCACCCTACTGTAGTACCACTCTACTGTAGTACCCTACTGGTTCACCTGTAGTATACTGTAGTATCACCCTACTGTAGTACCACCCTACTGTAGTACCACACTACTGTAGTACCCTGCAGGTTCACCCTACTGTAGTACCACTCTACTGTAGTATCACCCTACTGTAGTACCACCCTACTGTAGTATCACCCTACTGTAGTACCACTCTACTGTAGTATCACCCTACAGTAGTATCACCCTACTGTAGTACCACTCTACTGTAGTATCGCCCTACTGTAGTACCACCCTACTGTAGTACCACTCTACTGTAGTACCCTGCAGTATCACCCTACTGTAGTACCACTCTACTGTAGTACCCTGCAGGTTCACCCTACTGTAGTACCACTCTACTGTAGTATCACCCTACTGTAGTACCACCCTACTGTAGTATCACCCTACTGTAGTACCACTCTACTGTAGTATCACCCTACTGTAGTATCACCCTACTGTAGTACCACTCTACTGTAGTATCGCCCTACTGTAGTACCACTCTACTGTAGTAACACCCTACTGTAGTATCACCCTACTGTAGTATCACCCTACTGTAGTACCACTCTACTGTAGTATCACCCTACTGTAGTACCACTCTACTGTAGTATCACCCTACTGTAGTACCACCCTACTGTAGTATCACCCTACTGTAGTATCACCCTACTGTAGTACCACCCTACTGTAGTATCACCCTACTGTAGTACCACTCTACTGTACTATCACCCTACTGTAGTACCACTCTACTGTAGTATCACCCTACTGTAGTATCACCCTACTGTAGTACCACTCTACTGTAGTACCTTGTGGTACCACTCTACTGTAGTACCTTGTGGTACCACTCTACTGTAGTACCACTCTACTGTAGTACCACTCTACTGTAGTACCTTGTGGTACCACTCTACTGTAGTACCACTCTACTGTAGTACCACTCTACTGTAGTACCTTGTGGTACCACTCTACTGTAGTACCACTCTACTGTAGTACCTTGTGGTACCACTCTACTGTAGTACCTTGTGGTACCACTCTACTGTAGTACCTTGTGGTACCACTCTACTGTTGTACCACTCTACTGTAGTACCACTCTACTGTAGTACCACTCTACTGTAGTATCACCCTACTGTAGTACCACTCTACTGTGGTATCACCCTACTGTAGTACCACTCTACTGTAGTATCACCCTACTGTAGTACCACTCTACTGTAGTATCACCCTACTGTAGTATCACCCTACTGTAGTATCACCCTACTGTAGTACCACTCTACTGTAGTATCACCCTACTGTAGTACCACTCTACTGTAGTATCACCCTACTGTAGTACCACTCTACTGTAGTATCACCCTACTGTAGTATAACCCTACTGTAGTATCACCCTACTTTAGTACCACTCTACTGTAGTATCACCATACTGTAGTACCACTCTACTGTGGTATCACCCTACTGTAGTACCACTCTACTGTAGTATCAACCTACTGTAGTACCACTCTACTGTAGTATCACCCTACTGTAGTACCACTCTACTGTAGTATCACCCTACTGTAGTACCACTCTACTGTAGTACCACTCTACTGTAGTACCTTGTGGTACCACTCTACTGTAGTACCACTCTACTGTAGTACCACTCTACTGTAGTATCACCCTACTGTAGTACCACTCTACTGTAGTACCACTCTACTGTAGTACCACCCTACTGTAGTACCACCCTACTGTAGTACCACTCTACTGTAGTACCACTCTACTGTAGTATCACTCTACTGTAGTATCACCCTACTGTAGTACCACTCTACTGTGGTATCACCCTACTGTAGTACCACTCTACTGTAGTACCTTGTAGTACCACTCTACTGTAGTACCTTGTAGTACCGCTCTACTGTAGCACCTTGTAGTACCACTCTACTGTGGTATCACCCTACTGTAGTACCACTCTACTGTAGTACCTTGTAGTACCACTCTACTGTAGTACCTTGTAGTACCGCTCTACTGTAGCACCTTGTAGTACCACTCTACTGTTATACCACTCTACTGTAGTACCCTGTAGTAACACTGTACTGTAGTACCTTGTGGTAACACTCTACTGTAGTACCACTCTACAGTAGTACCACTCTACTGTAGAACCACTCTACTCTAGTATCACTCTACTGTGCTGTAGTACAACTCTACCATTATGCGGTTTCGCACAAAATGACAGGCTTCTCTTATACATCTGGGAAGACCTGTTGATACCGACCCCTGCACGTGGATAACCCTGTGTTTTTCTAAGCCCCGGGGAGGCTTGACGAGGCATAGTCCCCCGTACAACGGTCAAAGCCTTTTCATACATGCACCTTTGTTGGACTGATGTCCCTCATCTTTTCTTTCTTGTCTCACAGTAACAATTATTCTGAGGGGGTTGTTTGCTCAGTCTTAAAGACAGAATTATGAATGAATGTTATCACCCAATAACAGCTGATGACAGCAATACAAGCAGAAACATGTATAGCCTATTCATTCTCCTCCAGTTTGCTACTTGTGTGGTCTTTCCCATCAAATATTCTCCGAAAAATGGCAGCTGTTCTTCAGGTTGACAGATATAAACCTTATATATTTGAGCATTGGGGTATTTTATCTGTGGAGTTCAGATTGGAGATGGGAAGAGATGGCTTTCTCTGTGCAGCTGAACTTCCTCTCCTGTCTCTCTGACAGTCCAGCCAAACCCCGTGAGCTGACACATTCTGATCCCATCACTCAACACCTCCATCTCCTCGCATGGAGACAGGGTTGCCAGGCAACCTCGCATGTCTGGTCACCCCAGCCAGGGAATCCAAAGGAAGTCGATTTTGAGGATATAGTGTGTGTGTGTGTGTGTGTGTGTGTGTGTGTGTGTGTGTGTGTGTGTGTGTGTGTGTGTGTGTGTGTGTGTGTGTGTGTGTGTGTGTGTGTGTGTGTGTGTGTGTGTGTGTGTGTGTGTGTGTGTGTGTGTGTGTGTGTGTGTGTGTGTGTGTGTGTGTGTGTTGGCCCTAGGGGTGATGCATGGAGGCTTTGTTATAACTGCGGTGTTTACATTGGTGTGGGCCACTTCCCAGGTATGAATGGAGGACTGTTAAAATGGCATTGCCATCGCACACAGAGCTAGTGGGAACACTTCCTATAGGTTTTGTCAGTTGTCCGTGAATCAGCTAAACTGATTTTACACATCACCAAGACAACAAGAACAACAGATGGTGCAGAGCCAGGCGCTACAGGACGTTACGATGTATAGTATGAGAGCCTTTCTGTGTGCATTGTAAAAGAAAATGAAACTTCAATGGCCCCAGACATCAGCAGTAACCGGAGACGATCCGTGGAAATCAACGTAAAATTGATTACCAATATGATTCAGCCAACAGCCGTTAAGGAGGCACTTGAATTACGGTGTGAAGCTGTGAAGGATCGAACACATTTCCCCGGTAGGTTTTACAATTCATTAATTAGTTACATTTATCTCCATCTGAATCTGTTTTAGTTGTATGTCTCGGTTGAGCCAGCTGCACTTAATTGGGATAATCTAAGGGACCAATCAGATTACCTGCATCCAGTTTCAGGCTGGGTTGGGAAACATGTGTGGCTTTTGATCTCGTCAGAGAATATCGTCTGTAAAAGTAATTGGTTAGAGAAAGAAGGGTTGGGGGACATGGGTATTCTGTTGATTGCGTTGGGGTCTCCTTTGAAGACGGTACGACCGCATTAAACCTAGTCCATGAAATCAGTCTGTGTGAACACAATGGAATAGAATGATGCAATTCAACAAAATGATGAATGCAATATCTAACCCTTCACGCTTGATTTACAGACATAACTAGTAGATGCTGGAAAGAGGTCTGAGCAGTTGCAATATCTAACCCTTCACGCTTGATTTACATACATAACTAGTAGATGCTGGAATGAGAGGTCTGAGCAGTTGCAATATCTAACCCTTCACACTTGATTTACAGACATAACTAGTAGATGCTGGAATGAGAGGTCTGAGCAGTTGCAATATCTAACCCTTCACGCTTGATTTACAGACATAACTAGTAGATGCTGGAATGAGAGGTCTGAGCAGTTGCAATATCTAACCCTTCACGCTTGATTTACAGACATAACTAGTAGATGCTGGAATGAGAGGTCTGAGCAGTTGCAATATCTAACCCTTCACGCTTGATTTACAGACATAACTAGTAGATGCTGGAATGAGAGGTCTGAGCAGTTGCAATATCTATCCCTTCACGCTTGATTTACAGACAACTAGTAGATGCTGGAATGAGATGTCTGAGCAGTTGCAATATCTAACCCTTCACGCTTGATTTACAGACATAACTAGTAGATGCTGGAAAGAGGTCTGAGCAGTTGCAATATCTAACCCTTCACGCTTGATTTACAGACATAACTAGTAGATTCTGGAAAGAGAGGTCTGAGCAGTTGCAAGATCTAACCCTTCACGCTTGATTTACAGACATAACTAGTAGATGCTGGAAAGAGGTCTGAGCAGTTGCAATATCTAACCCTTCACACTTGATTTACAGACATAACTAGTAGATTCTGGAAAGAGGTCTGAGCAGTTGCAATATCTAACCCTTCACGCTTGATTTACAGACATAACTAGTAGATGCTGGAAAGAGGTCTGAGCAGTTGCAATATCTAACCCTTCACGCTTGATTTACAGACATAACTAGTAGATGCTGGAAAGAGGTCTGAGCAGTTGCAATATCTAACTCTTCACGCTTGATTTACAGACATAACTAGTAGATTCTGGAAAGAGGTCTGAGCAGTTGCAATATCTAACCCTTCACGCTTGATTTACAGACATAACTAGTAGATGCTGGAATGAGAGGTCTGAGCAGTTGCAATATCTAACCCTTCACGCTTGATTTACAGACATAACTAGTAGATGCTGGAATGAGAGGTCTGAGCAGTTGCAATATCTAACCCTTCACGCTTGATTTACAGACATAACTAGTAGATGTTGGAATGAGAGGTCTGAGCAGTTGCAATATCTAACCCTTCACGCTTGATTTACAGACATAACTAGTAGATGCTGGAATGAGAGGTCTGAGCAGTTGCAATATCTAACCCTTCACGCTTGATTTACAGACATAACTAGTAGATTCTGGAAAGAGGTCTGAGCAGTTGCAATATCTAACCCTTCACGCTTGATTTACAGACATAACTAGTAGATTCTGGAAAGAGGTCTGAGCAGTTGCAATATCTAACCCTTCACGCTTGATTTACAGACATAACTAGTAGATTCTGGAAAGAGGTCTGAGCAGTTGCAATATCTAACCCTTCACGCTTGATTTACAGACATAACTAGTAGATTCTGGAAAGAGGTCTGAGCAGATGCAATTTTTTCTCCCCACTGCTTTGTTTTCTTCCATTACTCTCCTCATAATTTCTGCCACTATCTTCCCTTTCAATATTTGAGCTACGGACATCATTTAGAACATCTGCTATCTTTACCACAAAGAGTAAAAACATATTATTGTTGAGGTCCTGTGTGACTCAGTTGGTAGAGCATGGCGCTTTCAACGTCAGGGTTGTGGGTTTGATTCCCACAGTTGGGGACAGTACGAAAAAGTCTGAAAATGGATGTGCTCATTAGTGTAAGTCGTTCTGGATAAGACCGTCTGCTAAATGACTAGGATGTAAAAGGACGTCCAGAATGTCCTCCTCAGTGCTCCTCTTTACACCTTCAGCACCATCTCATCATACGTCAGCAGCTAGGGACCCAGCAGCAGAGATATAGTATACTGTATCACACACGCATTGTCCCATTGTCTCTTACCCTGATTAAACCCTCCAGTACTGCAGATCTATCTCCTTGATGGGAGAGGAACTACAGAACCAGGATACAGATCGACCCGCCTGCCCATGTACCCTCCCTCCCATAGCAAACAGGGGAGTTATTACCTAGATAATAACTGCATCATGTGTCCCACCGGCAGCGGTGGGAATGAGGTTTATTTTCAACAGGAGGTTGATCATAGGGTGGAGATGTGTTGTCATGGGGACTGATTTAAGATGATGATGTAAGTGTTTGAGAGCTCAGTCACATGTTTTCTCTCAGGTCAATCTATAACACACGTGTTCACCTCTCTGGCAATGGAGACTCATTCTATTCTATTCAGCCCCTGTCAGTGGATTATCAAATAAAATCAAATGTTATTGGTCACATACACATGGTTAGCAGATGTTAATGCGAGTGTAGCGAAATGCTTGTGCTTCTAGTTCCGACAGTGCAGTAATATCTAACAAGTAATATAACAATTTCACAACAACAACTGTATACACACAAATGTAAAGGGATAAATAAGAACTATAAATATAATATATGGATGAGCGATGGCTGTGCGGCATACGCAAGATGCAGTAAATGGTATAGAGTGCAGTATATACATATGAGATGAGTAGTGTAGGGTATGTACACGTTATTAAAGTGGCATTATTTAAAGTGACTAGTGATACCATTGTTAAGTCCATTTATTCATTTTTAATTCCATTTAAGTGGTCAGAGATTTGAGTTTGTATGTTGGCAGTTGCTACTCAATGTTAGTGGTGGCTGTTTAACAGTCTGATGGCCTTGAGATAGAAGCTGTTTTTCAGTCTCTCGGTCCCATCTTTGATGCACCTGTACTGACCTCAACTTCTGGATGATAGCGGGGTGACCAGGCAGTGCCTCGGGTTGTTGTTGTCCTTTATGATCTTTTTGGCCTTCCTGTGACATCAGGTGCTGTAGGTGTCCTGGAGGGCAGGTAGTTTGCCCCCAGCGATGCTTTGTGCAGACCGCACTGCCCTCTGGAGAGCCTTACGGTTAAGGGCAGTGCAGTTGCCGTACCAGGCGGTGATACAGCCCGACAGGATGCTCTCGATTGTGCATCTGTAAAAGTTTGAGTGTTTTTGGTGACAAGCCACATTTCTTCAGCCTTATGAGGTTGAAGAGGCGCTGCTTTGCCTTCTTCACCACGCTGTCTGTGTGTGTGGACCATTTCAGTTTGTCCGTGATGTGGACGCCGAGGAACATAAAATGTTCTCCTTCTCCACTATTGTCCTGTTGATGTGGATGTTCCTTCTGGGTGTTCCTTCTGCTGTTTTCTGAAGTCCACGAAGTCCACGATCATCTCCTTTGTTTTGATGACGTTGAGTGAAAGGTTATTTTCCTGACACCACACGCTCACCTCCTCCCTGTAGGCCGTCTCATCGTTGTTGGCCTACCATTGTGGTGTCATCTGCAAACTTGATGATTGAGTTGGAAGCGTGCATGGCCATGCAGTCATGGGTGAACATAGAGTACAGGAGAGGGTTGAGAATGCACCCTTGTGGGGCCCCAGTGTTGAGGATCAGCGGGGTGGAGATGTTGTTTCCAACTTTCACCACCTGAGGGTGGCCCGTCAGAAAGTCCATGACCCAGTTCCACAGGGTGTGGTCGAGACCCAGGGTCTTGAGTTGAATGACAAGTTTGGAGGGTACTATGGTGCTAAATGCTGATCTGTAGTCAATGAACAGCGTTCTCACATAGGTATTCCGCTTGTCCAGATGAGATTGTGCAGTGTGATGACGGTTGCATTGTCAGTGGACCTATTGGGGCGGTAAGCTTACTGGAGTGGGTCTAGGGTATCAGGTAGGGTTGAGGTGACATGGCCCTTGACTAGTCCCTCAAAGCACTTCATGATGACAGAGTGAGTGCTTTGGGGCGATAGTCATTTAGATCAGTTACCTTAGCTTTCTTGGGAACAGGAACAATGGTGGCCATCTTGAAGCATGTGGGGACAGTAGACTGGGATAGGGATTGGTTGAATATGTCCGTAAACACACCAACCAGCTGGTCTGCGCATGTTCTGAGGACGAGGCTAGGGATGCCGTCTGGTCCGGTGGCCTTGCGAGGGTTAACATGTTTAAATGTTTTACTTATGTCGGTCACTGAGAAGGAGTGTCATGTTTTGTCTTATATTGTCTTGTCATTATGCTTTTCCTTCTGTTCGTTTTCCCCCTGCTGGTCTTTTTAGGTTCGTTCCCCTTTTTTCTCTCTCCCTTCCTCTCTCTCTTCTCTCTATCGTTCCGTTCCTGCTCCCAGCTGTTCCTATTCCCCTAATCAATCATTTAGTCTTCCCACACCTGTTCCCTATCTTTTCCCCTGATTAGAGTCCCTATTTCTCCCCTTGTTTTCCGTTTCTGCCCTGTCGGATCCTTGTATACTGTTCACCGTGCTGTGTCTTTGTATCGCCCTGTCGTGTCGTGTTTCCCTCAGATGCTGCGTGGTGAGCAGGTGTCTGAGTCTGCTACGGTTAAGTGCCTTCCCGAGGCAACCTGCAGTTCATTATCGAGTCTCCAGTCAGTTCTCGTGATTACGAGTGAAATTGTTTCTTATGCTTTATTTACCGCTCCGATTTGTCTAGGAGTATTGCTATTTCCTTAAACTGGATTAAAGACTCTGTTTTCGCCAAGTCGCTTTTGGGTCCTCATTCACCTGCATAACAGAAGGATCCGACCAAGAATGGACCCAGCGACTATGGATTCTCTCTACTCTACTCTCGAGTTCCAGGGAGCGATGCTCGGCAGACACGAGCAGGAATTGTCAGCTGCTCGGCATGCCGTTGAGACCCTGGCCGCTCAGGTCTCCGACCTCTCAGGACAGTATCAGAGTCTTCGTCTCGTGCCACCAGCTACTTCCGGGTCTTCCGAGCCTCCGGAACCTAGGGTTAATAACCCACCATGTTATTCTGGGCAGCCCACTGAGTGCCGCTCCTTTCTCACCCAGTGTGATATAGTGTTCTCTCTCCAACCCAACACATACTCAAGAGAGAGAGCTCGGATTGCCTACGTCATATCACTCCTTACTGGTCGGGCTCGGCAGTGGGGCACAGCTATCTGGGAGGCAAGCGCTGAGTGCACTAACGATTATCTGAACTTTAAAGAGGAGATGATAAGGGTTTTTGATCGTTCAGTTTTTGGGAAAGAAGCTTCCTGGTCCCTGTCTTCCCTATGTCAAGGTAATCGATCCATAACGGATTACTCTATAGAGTTTCGCACTCTTGCTGCCTCCAGTAACTGGAACGAGCAGGCGTTGCTCGCTCGTTTTCTGGAGGGACTCCGCGCTAAGGTTAAGGATGAGATTCTCTCTCGGGAGGTTCCATCCAGCGTGGATTCTTTGATTGAACTCGCTATTCGCATTGAACGACGGGTAGACCTTCGTCACCGAGCTCATAGAAGAGAGCTCGCGTTAACTGTGTCTCCCCTCTCTCCGACACTACCATCTTTCCCCACTGACTCTGGTGTTGAGCCCATGCAGCTGGGGGGTATTCGCATTTCGACTAAGGAGAGGGAACGGAGAATCACCAACCGCCTCTGACTCTATTGCGGTTCCGCTGGTCATTTTGTCATTTCATGTCCAGTTAAAGGCCAGAGCTCATCAGTAAGCGGAGGGCGACTGATAAGCGCTACTAGACGGTCCTCTCCGTCAAGTACCTGTACTACCTTACCGGTCCATCTACGCTGGACCGGATCGGCAGCTTCCTGCAGTGCATTAATAGACTCTGGGGCGGAGGGCTGTTTTATGGACGAAGCCTGGGCTCGGGAACATGACATTCCTCTCAGACAGTTAGGGAGCCCACGGTCATGTTCGCCTTGGATGGTAGTCCTCTCCCCAGTATATTATGTGAAACACTACCTTTAACCCTCACTGTATCTGGTAACCATAGTGAGACCATTTCTTTTTTGATTTTTTGTTCACCTTTTACACCTGTTGTTTTGGGTCATCCCTGGCTAGTGTGTCATAATCCTTCTTTTGATTGGTCTAGTAATTCTATCCTTTCCTGGAACGTTTCTTGTCATGTGAAGTGTTTAATGTCTGCTATTTCTCCTGTTTGTTCTGTACCCTCTTCTCAGGAGGAACCTGGTGATTTGACAGGAGTGCCGGAGGAATATCATGGTCTGCTCACGGTCTTCAGTCGGTCCAGAACCAACTCCCTTCCTCCTCACCGGTCGTATGATTGTTGTTCTGATCTCTTCAAGAAGCGTTTTGCATCCGCTCCTATCCTTGTTGCACCTGACGTCACTAAACAGTTTATTGTTGAGGTTGACGCGTCGGGGGTGGGCGTGGGAGCCATTCTGTCCCAGCGCTCCGATACTGACGATGGGGTCCACCCTTGCGCGTATTTTTCTCATCGCCTGTCACCGTCGGAACGTAACTATGATGTGGCTAACCGTGAACTGCTCGCCATCCGTTTAGCCCTAGGCAAATGGCGACAGTGGTTGGAGGGGGCGACCGTTCCTTTTGTCGTTTGGACTGACCAAAGGAACCTTGAGTACATCCGTTCTGCCAAACGACTGAATGCGCATCATGCTCGTTGGGCGTTGTTTTTCGCTCGTTTCGAGTTCGTTATTTCTTATTGCCCGGGTACTAAGAACACCAAGCCTCATGCTTTATCCCGTCTCTTTAGTTCTTCTGTTGCTTCTACTGTTCCCGAGGGGATCCTTCCTGTTGGGCGTGTTGTCGGGTTGACTGTCTGGGGAATTGAGAGACAGGTTAAGCAAGCACTCACTCACACTCCGTCGCCGCGCGCTTGTCCTAGTAACCTTCTTTTCGTTCCTGTCTCGACTCGTCTGGCTGTTCTTCAGTGGGCGCACTCTGCCAAGTTAGCTGGCCACCCCGGCGTTCGGGGTATGCTTGCTTCTATTCGCCAGCGGTTTTGGTGGCCTACTCAGGAGCGTGACACGCGCCGTTTCATGGCTGCGTGTTCGGACTGCGCGCAGAATAGGTCTGGTAATTTTTTTTCCGCTTCTGCTCCTGGTCTTGCTGGGTCTCAGTCTGTTCCCTGCCATCGCATCTCTCCTGGTCTTGTTCCTGCCCTTACTGTGTCTCAGTCTGTCCCTAGTTGTTACTCTCCTGGCCTGTTTGGTCCTGTTTGCTCTAAAGCTTTCAGTTCTCTACCCGTGTCTCATTTTTTTTTTAGAGTAGTACCCTAGTTTCCCTTTTTATCGTTTTCCGTTACGGTCCTGAGGAGAGGAGTTGGGTTCTTTCTCGGGACGTGCTGGACCGTTTGTGATCTATGATTTCCTCCGTTACCGCCAGTGTTCCTCCTCGAGAGCGCCAGGAGGCGCTCGGTGAGTGGGGGGGTACTGTCATGTTTTGTCTTATATTGTCTTGTCATTATGCTTTTCCTTCTGTTCGTTTTCCCCCTGCTGGTCTTTTTAGGTTCGTTCCCCTTTTTTCTCTCTCCCTTCCTCTCTCTCTTCTCTCTATCGTTCCGTTCCTGCTCCCAGCTGTTCCTATTCCCCTAATCAATCATTTAGTCTTCCCACACCTGTTCCCTATCTTTTCCCCTGATTAGAGTCCCTATTTCTCCCCTTGTTTTCCGTTTCTGCCCTGTCGGATCCTTGTATACTGTTCACCGTGCTGTGTCTTTGTATCGCCCTGTCGTGTCGTGTTTCCCTCAGATGCTGCGTGGTGAGCAGGTGTCTGAGTCTGCTACGGTCAAGTGCCTTCCCGAGGCAACCTGCAGTTCATTATCGAGTCTCCAGTCAGTTCTCGTGATTACGAGTGAAATTGTTTCTTATGCTTTATTTACCGCTCCGATTTGTCTAGGAGTATTGCTATTTCCTTAAACTGGATTAAAGACTCTGTTTTCGCCAAGTCGCTTTTGGGTCCTCATTCACCTGCATAACAAGGAGAGCTAACAGGCTTTGGTAGCGGGCTCTATTAGTGGCACTGTATTTGTAACGGTTGTCGTAGGTGGAAGAAGGTGAAGAGGACCAAGGTGCAGCGTGATACGTGTTCATGGTAAATTTAATAAAGAAACTGAACACTAGAACAAAAAAACAACAAAGCGGAACAAACGAAACAGTTCTGTCTGGCGCAGACACACAAAGACAGAAAACAACTACCCACAAAGACAGGTGGGAACAGGCTACCTAAGTATGGTTCTCAATCAGAGACAACGATTGAGAATGCCCACCCCAACTCACGCCCTGACCAAACTAAAACAGAGACATAAAAAAGGAACTATGGTCAGGACGTGACAGTATTGTCCTCAAAGCTAGCAAAGAAGATGTTTATTTTATCTGTGAGCAAGACGTTAGTGTCCACTGCAGAGCTGTTCATATTTTTGTCATCTGTGATTGACTGTAGACCCTGCCACATATGTCCCGTGTTTGAGCCGTTGAATTGCGACTCTACTTTGTCTCTATACTGATGCTTTGTTTGTTTGATTGCCTTGCGGAGGGAATAGCTGCACTGTTTGTATTCGGTCATGTTTCCAGTCGTCTTGCCGTGATTAAAAGCGGTGGTTTGCGCTTTCAACTTAGCGCGAATGCTACCATCAATCCACGGTTTCTGGTTAGGAAACGTTTGAATTGTCACAGTGGGTACCACATCTCCAATGCACTTGCAAATAAACTCGCTCACAGAGTCAGCGTATACATCAATATTATTGTCTGAGGCTATGCGGAACATATCCCAGTCCACGTATTTTGAAGTAATCTTAAAGCGAGGAATCTGATTGGTCAGGCCAGTGTTGGCTGGACCTGAGCACGCGTGTTTCCTGTTTTAGTTTTTGCCTATAGCAGGAGAGCAATCAAATGGAGTCGTGACCATATTTCCTGAATGGAGGATGGGGGATGGGGGAGGGCTTTGTATGCATCGCGTAATTTAGAGTAGCAGTGGTCCAGAGTGCTACCAAATCGTGTCGTAAATTCGATATGCTGATAGAATGTAGGAAGAATTGTTCTCAGATTTGCTTTGTTAAAATCCCCAGCTACAATAAATGCAGCCTCCGGATGTATGATTTCCAGTTTACAGTCCAGTAGTATGGTTCTTTCAGGGCTGTCGCAGTATCTGCTTGGGGGGGGATATACACAGCTGGGACTATAATCGAAGAGAATTCTCTAGGAATATAATGCAGAGGGCATTTGATTTTAAGGAATTATATGTCAGGTGAACAAAATGACTTGAGTTCCTGTATGTTGTTATGATCACACCACGAGTCATTAATCATAAGGCATACACCCCCGCCCTTCTTCTTACCAGAGATGCTTGTTTCTGTCAGCGGTAAGCATGAAGAAACCAGGTGGTGGTACCGACTCTGAGCAATTGTTTCAGTGAATGTTACAATCTCTGATGTCTCTCTGGAAGGCAATTTGTGCCCTAATTTCGTCCACCTTGTTGTCTAGAGATTGGACATTGGCGAGTAATATGGTGTGGCAGTAGAAGCAGTAGATGGTGTGTTCGCCATCTAAATCTGACCAATAGGCCGCTCCGTCTGCCTCTCCTGCGGCGACCACGTTGTTTTGGGTCGGCCTCTGGGATAAGATCCCATGTCCAGGGTTGAGGGCCAAATAAAGGATCCGCTTCGGGAAAGACGTAATCCTGGTCGTAATGTTGGAAATTGCTGTTGCTTTGAAATCCAATATTAATTCCCGGCTGTATGTAATAACACTTGAGATTTCCTGGACTAACAATGTAAGAAATAATACATTTAAAAAAACATTTTCTAAGGATCTGAAGAGAGGCGACCATCTCTGTTGGTGCCATTTTTCAAATTAAGATTCAATGTGTGGTTTGAATCCAATGTGGAAACCAATGTGTGGTTTCCTGTTTGCTTTATTTCTCTGAACTCTACTTGACATGTGGTTAGAAATACGGTATTGTTTGTAGAACCGCATTATGGGCGTGAGGTGATTTGTTGATGTGAAAACCTTGTGTTCCTCTACACCTCAACATTTCTTCATCACTGTTGTTGGGAGATGTAAGAGGCGTCTACCTTAAGGCTCTGCCTCATATATAAAGTCTGAGGGAAACATTCCAGACAAGGTTATAGTCACCTCGCCAGCTTCCGTCTGCAGCTGTAGGATCCCAGATTTGCAATGTGATTTCCCATGAGGTTGTATTATCAGATACTGTGTAGTTATTCTTGAGCTTTGTTAAATCCAATGGAAGTATAGGCTGTTTAGGGATTGAATATTGCCATGTCTTTTGTTACTTAATAAGGCCCGGGGGGTGTGGTATATGGCCAATATCCCATAGCTAATGGCTGTTCTTATGTACGACACAACATGGATTGCCTGGATACAGCCCTTGGCTGTGACATATTGGACATATACCACAAACCCTGAGGTGACTTATTGCTATTATAAGATGGTTACCAACGTAATTAGAGCAGTAAAAATAAATGTTTTGTTATACCACGGCTGTCAGCCAATCAGCATTCAGGGCTCAAATCACCCAGTTTATAATGAACTGTGTGGTTTGAGCCCTGAATGCTGATTGGCAGACAGCTGTGGTATATCAGACCATATTACCACGGGAACGACTAAACAGTTATTTTTACTGGTCTAATTACGTTGGTAAACAGTTTATAATAGCAATAAGGAACCTCGGGGGTTTTTGATATGTGGTCAATATACCACGGCTAAGGGCAGTGTGTAGGCACTCTGCGTTGCATTGTGCTAAGACCAGCCCTTAGTCATGGTATATTGGCCATATACCACACCCCTCTGCCCTTATTGCTTAATTAGAGTGCCATACGATGTCTCTACTAATGCACGTGACCTAAAGTCAGCAGGATTGAAGCTGTGGTTTTGAAGGTCAACCATTCTTCAGATGGCCCAAGGTCTCCGTCTTTCTATGTTACTAAACACCAGTGACAATCCCCTCATCGACTCCCCACTCAGTTTCACAAAACAACACAAGCTTAGGGCAGGGAGGGATTTGGTTATAGTTCCCTTGTTTAATTATAATGATTATAGTTCCCTCGTTTAATTATAATGATTAGAGTTTCCTTGTTTAGCTTATGTGTCAGCTACTTGTGTAGAAAGGCCATTTTGGATGTAATTAACAAATAGCCTTCTCAACTTTCACCTTGGGCAACAGCAAAACCAGTAAAGATGTCATGACTCCATTCCATGTCTGTAACCTCTAACTAGATTAGGGAATCTGTACTACACCATGGTCTGTAAAGCTTTAGCATTTAGCCAATCACAGTTAACAATGCCAGTAGAGTCACTAGTTGCTATGTGAGAGAGACTGAAGTTAATTATGAATGGATGCTTGTCGTAGACACTCCCCATTGTCTTAAATTAGCTGTGTTTTGACGCACACAGCAAACATCTTCACTTCATGAATGAGGGCTGTAGTAGTGATTGCATGAGTATGGTAAGGTCTCCGAGGTTAACGAACTCATCAATGGTGAGATGTTATGCTAGCTTGTCAACTAGTCGTTTTTTGATCAACTGTAGTATCAGTAGTCATAAACCAGTCATTGCAGAATGAAACACTGCTTTATCAATTTGTTACAACTGGTAGAATATACTATATCCATCAGTGGGTTTCGCTATTGGTCTGTGCCACAGATTAGAGGCCATGATAAAACGAGAGCTCGGGACTATAAGGTTCTATCTGCATAGCGTTGTTCTATTCAATGTTCTCTACCTATATAATACTCTAATTACCCCCAAGTTATGTTGTTAAGTTCAAATGAATACAATATAAAAATGGCTGACTTTAAAGCCAATTATCTCAGAATCATCTTTTTGCAGATAGAAGCTTATAGTCCCAAGCTCTCAAACTGTCTTTGTGGAGTATTCATTTAACAGCAGACTGAAGTTTCTCCATTCCCAGAGGCTCCGTAAGGCAGACAACTGAGTAGACGTGAACAGCAACACAATGAGTCTCTCTCACCAGAGCTGTGAAGTCACGAGGGCAAGAAAGAGAGCTACTGACTGGCTATAGAAAAAAAACAATGCAGCATATGATCCATTATTAACAGGGCACTGTGCTGAAGACAGCCTCGCTTAGATGCTTGTTATCACCAGCCTGCACTGTGGGTTGGGCACAGTCAGTCATGTGTACCGTGTTGCAGTATAACATGGGTGGGAAGGTCTGTCAAATCAAATCAAATGTTTTGCTTTGTAAATAACAGGTGTAGAATAACAGTGACATGTTTACTTCCCAACAGTGCAGAGGGAGGACAAATATAAATAATAGAACAATAATAACACGAGGAATAAATACGCAATGAGTAATAATAACTGATTAAGGTAGGCTGGTGTTAGAATTCATTGCAGTGTTGATTCCAGATGTGCGTTAGGCCATAGAGGAAAAAACCTTACAGTGAAATGCTTACATACAGCCTCTAACCAAAAGTGCAAAAAGGTGAACATTAGGTAAGTAAAGCAATAAAACAGTAAAAAGACAGGCTATATACAGTAGAGAGGCTATATACAGTAGAGAGGCTATATACAGTAGAGAGGCTATAACAGTAGAGAGGCTATATACAGTAGAGAGGCTATATACAGTAGAGAGGCTATATACAGTAGAGAGGCTATATACAGTAGAGAGGCTATATACAGTAGAGAGGCTATATACAGTAGCGAGGCTATATACAGTAGCGAGGCTATATACAGTAGAGAGGCTATAACAGTAGAGAGGCTATATACAGTAGAGAGGATATAACAGTAGAGAGGCTATATACAGTAGAGAGGCTATATACAGTAGAGAGGCTATATACAGTAGCGAGGTTATATACAGTAGAGAGGATATATACAGTAGAGAGGATATATACAGTAGAGAGGCTATATACAGTAAAGAGGATATAACAGTAGAGAGGTTATATACAGTAGAGAGGACATATACAGTAGAGAGGATATATACAGTAGAGAGGATATATACAGTAGAGAGGCTATATACAGTAAAGAGGCTATATACAGTAGAGGGGCTATATACAGTAGAGAGGCTATAACAGTAGAGAGGATATATACAGTAGAGAGGATATATACTGTAGAGAGGCTATATACAGTAGCGAGGCTATTTACAGTAGAGAGGCTATATACAGTAGAGAGGCTATATACAGTAGAGAGGCTATATACAGTAGAGAGGATATATACAGTAGAGAGGATATATACAGTAGAGAGGCTATATACAGTAGAGAGGCTATATACAGTAGCGAGGCTATATACAGTAGAGAGGCTATAACAGTAGAGAGGCTATATACAGTAGAGAGGCTATATACAGTAGAGAGGCTATATACAGTAACGAGGCTATAACAGTAGAGAGGCTATAAACAGTAGAGAGGCTATATACAGTAGAGGGGCTATATACAGTAGAGAGGCTATAACAGTAGAGAGGATATATACAGTAGAGAGGATATATACAGTAGAGAGGATATATACAGTAGAGAGGCTATATACAGTAAAGAGGCTATATACAGTAGAGGGGCTATATACAGTAGAGAGGCTATAACAGTAGAGAGGATATATACAGTAGAGAGGCTATATACTGTAGAGAGGCTATATACAGTAGCGAGGCTATATACAGTAGAGAGGCTATATACAGTAGAGAGGCTATATACAGTAACGAGGCTATATACAGTAGAGAGGCTATAACAGTAGAGAGGCTATAACAGTAGAGAGGCTATATACAGTAGAGAGGCTATATACAGTAGAGAGGCTATATACAGTAACGAGGATATAACAGTAGAGAGGCTATAAACAGTAGAGAGGCTATATACAGTAGAGGGGCTATATACAGTAGAGAGGCTATAACAGTAGAGAGGATATATACAGTAGAGAGGATATATACAGTAGAGAGGATATATACAGTAGAGAGGCTATATACAGTAAAGAGGCTATATACAGTAGAGGGGCTATATACAGTAGAGAGGCTATAACAGTAGAGAGGATATATACAGTAGAGAGGATATATACTGTAGAGAGGCTATATACAGTAGCGAGGCTATATACAGTAGAGAGGCTATATACAATAGAGAGGCTATATACAGTACAGAGGCTATATACAGTAGAGAGGCTATATACAGTAGAGAGGCTATAACAGTAGAGAGGCTATATACAGTAGAGAGGCTATATACAGTAGAGAGGCTATATACAGTAGAGAAGCTATATACAGTAGAGAGGCTATATACAGTCGAGAGATTATATACAGTCGAGAGGCTATATACAGTAGAGAGGCTATATACAGTAGAGAGGCTATATACAGTAGAGAAGCTATATACAGTAGAGAGGCTATAACAGTAGAGAGGCTATATACAGTAGAGAGGCTATATACAGTAGAGAGGCTACATACAGTAGAGAGGCTATATACAGTAGAGAGGATATATACAGTAACGAGGCTATATACAGTAGCGAGGCTATATACAGTAGAGAGGCTATAACAGTAGAGAGGCTATATACAGTAGAGAGGCTATATACAGTAGAGAGGCTATAACAGTAGAGAGGCTATATACAGTAGAGAGGCTATATACAGTAGAGAGGATATATACAGTAGAGAGGCTACATACAGTAGAGAGGCTACATACAGTAGAGAGGCTATATACAGTAGAGAGGATATATACAATAACGAGGCTATATACAGTAGCGAGGCTATATACAGTAGAGAGGCTATAACAGTAGAGAGGCTATATACAGTAGAGAGGCTATATACAGTAGAGAGACTATATACAGTAGAGAGGCTATATACAGTAGAGAGGCTATATACAGTAGAGTGGCTATATACAGTAACGAGGCTATAACAGTAGAGAGGCTATATACAGTAGAGAGGCTATATACAGTAGAGGGGCTATATACAGTAGAGAGGCTATAACAGTAGAGAGGATATATACAGTAGAGAGGATATATACAGTAGAGAGGATATATACAGTAGAGAGGCTATATACAGTAAAGAGGCTATATACAGTAGAGAGGCTATATACAGTAGAGAGGATATATACAGTAGAGAGTATATATACAGTAGAGGGGCTATATACAGTAGAGATGCTATATACAATAGAGAGACTATATACAGTAGAGAGGCTATATACAGTAGAGAGGCTATAACAGTAGAGGGGCTATATACAGTAGAGAGGCTATATACAGTAGAGAGGCTATATACAGTAGAGAGGCTATAACAGTAGAGGGGCTATATACAGTAGAGGGGCTATATACAGTAGCGAGGCTATATACAGTAGAGAGGCTATATACAGTAGAGAGGCTATATACAGTAGCGAGGCTATAACAGTAGCGAGGCTATAACAGTAACGAGGCTATAACAGTAGCGAGGCTACATACAGACATTGGTTAGTCAGGTTGATTGAGGTAGTATGTACATGTAGATGTAGATGTACATGTAGATATAGTTAAAATGACTATGCATATATGATAAACAGAGAGTAGCAGCAGCGTAAAAGAGGGGTTGGGGGGGACAAACAATGCAAATTGTCCGTGTAGCCGTTTGATCACCTGTTCAGGAGTCTTATGGCTTGGGGGTACAAACTGTTGAGAAGCCTGGCTGGGTTCTTTGACAATGTTTAGGACCTTCCTCTGACCGCCTGGTGTAGAGGTCCTGGATGGCAAGCAGCTTAGCCCCAGTGATGTACTGTGCCGTATGCATTACCCTCTGTAGTGCCTTGCGGTTGGAGGCCGAGCAATTGACGTACCAGGCAGTGATGCAACCGGTCAGGATGCTCTCGGTATTGCAGCTGTAGAACCTTTTGAGGATCTCATTGTCACGTTCTGACCATCGTTCGTGTGTGTTTTCCTTGTTTTAGTGTTGGTCAGGACGTGAGCTGGGTGGGCATTCTATGTTGTGTTTCTGGTTTCTCTATTTCTATGTTTGGCCTGATATGGTTCTCAATCAGAGGCAGGTGTTAGTCATTGTCTCTGATTGGGAACCATATTTAGGTAGCCTGTTTTGTGTTGGGTTTTGCGGGTGATTGTTCCTGTCTTTGTGTTTGTGGCACCAGATAGGACGGTTTCGTTTTTTTCACGTTTCTTGTTTTGTAGATTGTTGTATTTTCATCTTTATTAAAGATGTACAAAAATAACCACGCTGCATTTTGGTCCGCCTCTCTTTCACCAGAAGAAAACCGTTACCGAATCACCCACCAACCAAGGACCAAGAGGCGTGGTAAACAGAGGCAGCAGCAGGAGAAGCGACAGGTGCAGCAGGAGCAACAGCAGCAGCAGCAAAAGCAGCAGCAGGAGAAGCAACAGAGGCAGCAGCAGCAGCAGCAGCAGCAGCAGCAGCAGTGGGAGAGGCTGCACTATTTGGAGCAATGGACTTGGGAGGAGATCCTTGACGGTAAAGGACCCTGGGCAGTGCCAGGGGAATATTGCCGCCCCAAAGCCGAGCTGGAGGCAGCGAAAGCAGAGAGGCGGCATTATGAGGAGCTAGCACGGCAGAGCGGCTGGAAGCCTGAGAGGCAAAGCCGTCAGTCAGCCAGGAGCCGCCAGTGCCGCCAGTCAGCCAGGAGCCGCCAGTGCCGCCAGTCAGCCAGGAGCCGCCAGTGCCACCAGTCAGCCAGGATCAGCCAGAGCTGCCAGTCTGCCAGGATCCGTCAGATCCGCGAGTCAGCCAGGATCATCCATTCAGCCAGGATCCGACAGTCAGCCAGAACTGCCAGTCAGCCAGGATCTTCCAGATCCGCCAGTCAGCCAGGGTCCGCCATTCAGCCAGGATCCGCCAGTCAGCCAGGATCTGCCAGAGCTGCCAGTCAGCCAGGATCTGCCGGAACCACCAGTCAGCCACGATCTGCCAGAACTGCCAGTCAGCCAGGATCTGCCAGAACTGCCAGTCAGCCAGGATCTGCCGGAACCACCAGTTAGCCAGGATCTGCCAGAACCACCAGCCTGCCAGGATCTGCCAGATCCATCAACCTGCCTGAGCTTCCTCTCAGTCCTGAGCTTCCTCTCAGTCCTAAGCTTCCTCTCAGTCCTGAGCTCCCCCTCAGTCCCGAGCTTCCCCTCAGTCCCGAGCTTCCCCTCAGTCCCGAGCTTCGCCTCAGTCCCGAGCTTCCCCTCAGTCCCGAGCTAAGCCTCAGTCCCGAGCTGCCCCTCAGTCCCGAGCTGCCCCTCAGTCCAGTGGGGCCCGTTGTTAGGGTTCCTAGGCCAAGGTTAGCGGCGAGGGTCGCCACTCAAGGGACGCTAAGGAGGTGGACTAAGACAATTATGGAGTGGGGTGAAAACTGTTACACTCAGGACCCATGCCCAATCTTTTTAGTTTCCTGAGGGGGAATAGGCTTTGTCGTGCCCTCTTCACGACTAATAACACGAGGAATAAATACACAATGAGTAATAATAACTGATTAAGGTAGGCTGGTGTTAGAATTCATTCCAGTGTTGATTCCAGGTGTGTGTTAGGCCATAAATCCTCACAGTGCATTTTTTAGGTTGGCAGTTGTAACGGCTGTTGGAAGGAGGTGAGGACCAAGGTGCAGCGTGGTACGTGTTCATCTTTATTATTTGAACTGAACACCGATTAACAAAAATAACAAAGAGAAAGAACGAAAACCGAAACAGTTCTGCCTGCTGCAGAAAGACACAAAACAGAAAACAACCCACAAAACACAGGTGGGGAAAAGGCTACCTAAGTATGGATCTCAATCAGAGACAACGATAGACAGCTGCCTCTGATTGAGAACCACAACCGGCCAAACACACAGAAATAGAAAACATAGAACAGAAAATATAGAATGCCCACCCCAACTCACGCCCTGACCAAAGCAAAATAGAGACATAAAAAGGATCTCTAAGGTCAGGGCGTGACAGCAGTGTTGGATTAATTTTTCAGCCTAATGAGACGTGTCTGGGAGAGTGTCCCTGGAATTAATTTGTCAGCAATTTCAAAAGCCTTGTCAGATCTCTAGTAGGAGATAAACAAGTGTTATTGTATAGCTTGATAAAATGATCTATTACCTTGTACTAACCCGGTAGAGACTCTTATGGCAGATGCTGTGTGTCAAGGTTGTGTCAGAGTTAACCTTGTGCATAACCGTACTGTATGTCGGTTTTACATTAAATTGAATCTGATGACTCTGCCTTTCATGTGCGTGGGATGTTTAACATTCGGTGTGTAGCAGGAAAGGGGTGCATGATGGTGGGTGTTTATGACTCCACCATTGGTCATGCAGCAGCCTGGCAGGGAACAGGTGGGATTAACATGGAGTTCAATGAGGCGTGCTGTGTAGGGCTGAGCTGTCCTGACATGGAGAAAATCTGCCCAACAGATGACTGACATTAGTGGAGAAGGATAGGATACATTTACATTTACATTTAAGTCATTTAGCAGACGCTCTTATCCAGAGCGACTTAGAGTCTGTACCAGTGGTGGTCAGTGCAGTTTATAATGAGGGAGAACCAATTATTTATTTAGTCTATTGGATGACTGTCATTCATATTCCATTCACCCAGTTCAATGTAACATTGATAGGTTAAGGCTACTACATAATTCTCAAATTTTCCATAAAGCAATCATGTTTAAAAAAAAAAAAAAGTAAAATGAAATTTCACTGAGGAGGATGGTCCTCCCATTCCTCATCTGGGGAGCTTCTACTGCCAGAGATGGTCTGATAACAAAAGATCAGCAGATTTTAGGATTATTTTGATCTGATAATTTTAGGTTTAAGAACCTGTTATGAACATTGGCCAGTTATTAGGATTATTTGCACTTTAGAACCATTGCCATATAATAAATCCTGATTTATTAAATCAATTTTATAGAAATGTCATTGCACGTTTTCAATTAGAGAGCGTGAAGATGCCGTCATCATGGTTACTTAATCCAACAAGCTCTCACAATCTCGCTGCAGAATTAGACGTGCATCCACGCTCTCACAGTCTCACTGCAGAATTAGACGTGCATCCACGCTCTCACAGTCTCACTGCAGAATTAGACGTGCACCCACGCTCTCACAGTCTCACTGCAGAATTAGACGTGCATCCACGCTCTCACAGTCTCAATGCAGAATTAGACGTGCATCCACGCTCTCACAGTCTCACTGCAGAATTAGACGTGCATCCACGCTCTCACAGTCTCTCTGCAGAATTAGACGTGCATCCACGCTCTCCAAAAGTCCAATTTCAAAGCTATTCCAAATGTCAAATGGTTAAGTTTAGGAACTCATTCTGATTGGTTAATGTAAGAGTTAAGGTTTGGTATAGTATATATATAGTTTAGGAACTCATTCTGATTGGTTAATGTAAGAGTTAAGGTTTGGGATAGTATATATATAGTTCAGGAACTCATTCTGATTGGTTAATGTAAGAGTTAAGGTTTGGGATAGTATATTTAATAGTATATATTTTTTTTTTTACCTTTTATTTTAGGGAAGACATCAAATCAAATTGTATTTGTCACATGCACCGAATACAACAGGTGTAGACCTTACAGTGAAATGCTTACTTACAATCCCTTAACCAACAATGCAGTTTTAAGAAAATACCTAAAAAAAGTCAGAGATAAGAATAAGAAATAACTAAAGAGCAGCAGTAATAACAATAGTGGGGCTAAATATACAGAGGTTAATGGTAAAGAGTCAATGTGTCAATGAGCGGGGGCACCCGGGGGGGTGGTACCGGTGTCGAGGTAAATATGTACTGTAGGTAGAGTTATTAGAGTGGCTAGGCATAGATAATAACAGATAGTGGCAGCAGCGCGTGTGTGTGTGTGTGGGGGGGGGGCAGTGCAAATAGTCTGGTTAGCCATTTGATTAGCTGTTACATTATTGACAGGGCACCGTGCTGAAGACAGCCCCGCTGAGATGCTTGTTATCACCAGCCTGCACTGTGGGTTGGGCACAGTCAGTCATGTGTACCGTGTTGCAGTGTAACATGGGTGGGTAGGTCTGTCGAATCAAATCAAATGTTTTGCTTTGTAAATAAAAGTTGTCTAACAGTGACATGTTTTTCTTCCCAACACTGCAGAGAGAGGACAAATATAAATAATAGAACAATAATAACACGAGGAATAAATACACAATGAGTAATAATAACTGATTAAGGTAGGCTGGTGTTAGAATTCATTGCAGTGTTGATTCCAGGTGTGTGTTAGGCCATAAATCCTCACAGTGCATTTTTTAGGTTGGCAGTGTTGTTCACGGATGAGTTTTTCAGTTTAATGAGACATGGCCGAGAGAGTGTTTTTCCCTGGAATTTGTCAGCAATTTCAAAAACCTTGTCAGATCTCAAGGTTGTGTCAGGGTTAACCTTGCGCATAACCGTACTGTATGTCTGTTTTATATTAAATTGAATCTGATGACTCTGCCTTTCCTGTGCGTGAGATGTTTAACATTTGGTGTTTAGCAGGAAAGGGGTGCGTAATGGCGGGGGTTTATGACTCCACCATTGGTCATGCAGCAGCCTGGCAGGGAGCAGGTGGGATTAACATAGAGTTCAATGAGGCGTGCTGTGTAGGGCTGAGCAGTCCTGACATGGAGACAATCAGGAGTCTTATGGCTTGGGGGTAGAAGCTGTTTAGAAGCTTCTTGGACCTAGACTTGGCGCTCCAGTACCGATTGCCATGCGGAAGCACAGAGAACAGTCTATGACTAGGGTGGCTGGAGTCTTTGACAATTTTTAGGGCCTTCCTCTGACACCGCCTGGTATAGAGGTCCTGGATGGCAGAAAGCTTGGCCCTGGTGGTGTACTGGGCCGTACGCACTACCCTTTGTAGTGCCTTGCGGTCATAGGCCGAGCAGTTGCCATACCAGGCGGTGATGCAACCCGTCAGGATGCTCTCGATGGTGCAGCTGTAGAACCTATTGAGGATCTGAGGACCCATGCCAAATCTCTTCAGTCTCCTGAGGGGGAATAATCTTGTTGTGCCCTCTTCACAACTGCCTTGGTGTGCTTGGACCATGTTAGTTTGTTGGTGATGTAGATGCCAAGGAACTTGAAGCTCTCAACCTGCTCCACTACAACCCCGTCGATGGGAATGGGGGCGTGTTCTGTCCTCCTTTTCCTGTAGTCCACAATCATCTCATTTGTCTTGATCACATTGAGGGAGAGATTGTTGTCCTTGCGCCACACGGTCAGGTCTCTGACCTCCTTCCTATAGGCTGTCTCATCATTGTTGTTTAATCTGCACGCTTAGTGAAGGTTTTGGAGTTGTGCCTGGCCTTGCAGTCATGAGTGAACAGGGAGTAAAGGAAGGGACTGTGCACACACCCCTGAGGGGCCCCCGTGTTGAGGATCAGTGTGGCGGATGTGTTGTTACCTACCCTTACCACCTGGAGTCAGCCCGTCAGGAAGTCCAGGATCCAGTTGCAGAGGGAGGTGTTTAGTCCTGATGTCCTTAGCTTAGTGATGAGCTTTGAGGGAACTATGAATGCTGAGTTGTAGTCAATAGCATTCTCGTCGGAGGGCACAGCGAGATTTCTTATAAACTTCTGGGTCCTGCTCCTTGAAAGTGGCATTTCTACCCTTTAGCTTAGTGTGAATGTTGCCTGTAATCCATGGCTTCTGGTTGGGGTGTGTACGTACAGTCATTGTGGGGATGACTTCCTCAATGTACGTATTGATAAAGCCAGTAACTGATGTGGTGTACTCCTCAATGCCACCGGGAGAATCCCGGAACATATTCCAGTCGGTGCTAGCAAAACAGTCCTGTAGTTTAGAATCTGCTTCATCTGACCACTTTATTATAGACCGAGTCACTGGTGCTTCCTGCTTTAATTTTTGCTTGTAATCAGGAGGATAGAGTTATGGTCAGATTTGCCAAATGGAGGGCAAGGGAGAGCTTTGTATGTGTCTCTGTGTGTGGCGTAAAGGTGGTCTATATTTATTTTCCCTCTGGCTGCATATTTAATTTGCTGATAGAAATTAGGTACAGCTTATCATGAGATACTCTACCTCAGGTAGGCAAAACCTTGAGACTTCCTTAGGCATCGTGCACCAGCTGTTGTTTACATAAATGCATCGGCCCCTGCTGATAGAGTGTATAATCTGCCAGCTGTATGTCCTTAATGTTGCGTTCAGCCACGACTCGGTGAGACATAAGATATTACAGTTTTTAATGTCCCATTGGTAAGATATATACGTGCTTTCAGTTCGTCCCATTTATTTTCCATTGATTGAATGTTAGCTAGTAGAACGGAAGGCAAGGGTAGATTAGCCACTCGTTGCCTGATCCTCACAAGGCATCCCTATCTCTGTCACGACTTCTGCCGAAGTTGGCTCCCCTGCCTGTTCGGGCGGTGCTCGGCGGTTGTCGTCACCGTCCTACTAGCCGCTACCGATCCCTTTTTCGTTTGTCTGTTGGTTTTGTCTTATTAGTTTCACCTGTGTGTATTTTAATTTAATTAGCTTCCCTATATGTAGTAGGTTGTCCCGCCCTTGTTGCGTGCGGGATTGTTTTTTTGTTACTCTGTTGGATTGTGGTTTTCATGTGTGTATTCTCCGGACTGTTGGGTCCTGTGTTTGGGCCGGTCTGTTCTATGCGCCCTGTATGTTGGCGTGACCGTTTTTTGGCCAGAGAATAAATCACGATATACTGAACCCTGCTCTCTGCGCCTGATTCCAACCCACCACTCCTAGTATCCCGTGACAATCTCTTTCCGCGAAATCTACGTTTCCTTTTCCAGCGAACCACAGGGATCTGGCCCTGGTCAGGCGTCCGTAGTATATCCCTTGTGTCCGACTCATTGAAGAAGAGGTCCTCGTCCAATTTGAGATGTGCAATCCCTGTTCTGATGTCCAGAAACTATTTTTGGTCATAAGAGATGGGAGCAGCAACATTATTCAAACAAGTTACGAACAACGTGAAAAGACAAACAAAATGGCATGGTTGATTCAGAGCCGATAAGACGGCAGCCCTACCCTCGAGAGCCATCTTGTTTATTGAGACCTAGGTCCATTTTACAAATGTGTCCTGTATATACAACATACATATATTATACCCAAACTATATTATCTGTCTATCTATCTATCTGAGAGTACAAAACATTAAGAACACCTGCTCTTTCCATGACATAGACTGACCAGGTGAAAGCTATGATCCCTTATTGATGTCACTTGTTAAATCTACTTCAATCAGTATATATGAAGGGGAGGATACAGGTTAAATAAGGATTTTTAAGCCCTGGGAAAAATTGAGACATGGATTGTGTATGTGTGTCATTCAGAGTGTGAATGGGCAAAACAAAATATG
Organism: Oncorhynchus gorbuscha; assembly: GCF_021184085.1. Classification (NCBI taxonomy): domain Eukaryota; kingdom Metazoa; phylum Chordata; class Actinopteri; order Salmoniformes; family Salmonidae; genus Oncorhynchus; species Oncorhynchus gorbuscha. Next base: position 108,764,197 of record NC_060173.1, on the reverse strand, counting down.
TAAGTGCCTGTGAACAGGGTATGGTAGTAGGTGCCAGGCACACTGGTTTGTGTCAAGAACTGCAACACTGCTGGGCTTTTCATGCTCAACTGTTTCCAGTGTGCATCAAGAATGGTCCACCACCCAAAGGACATCCAGCCAGCTTGACACAAATGTGGGAAGCAATGGAGTCAACGTGGGCTAGCATACCTGTGGAACGTTTTTGACACCTTGTAGAGTCTATGCCCCAACGAACTGAGGCTGTTTTGAGGGGGTGCAACTCAATATTAGCAGGGTGTCCTTAAGGTTTTGTACACTCAGTGTACACTGTATGTATATACACTACCATTCAACAGTTTGGGGCCACTTCGAAATGTCCCTGTTTTTGAAAGAATAGCACATTTGTTGTCCATTAAAATAACATCAAATTGATCAAATTGATGACTATTGTGGCTGGAAATGGCAGATTTTCAATGGAATACCTCCATAGACGTACAGAGGCCCATTATCAGCAACCATCACTGCTGTGTTTCAATGGCACGTTGTGTTAGCTAATCAAAGTTTATAATTTTAATAGTCTAATCGATCATTAGAAAACCCTTTTGCAATTATGTCAGCATAGCTGAAAACTGAGCATCAGCATATGTGGGTTCGATTACAGGCTCAAAATGTCCAGAAACAAATAACTTTCTTCAGAAAGTCGTCAGTCTATTCTTGTTCTGAGAAAAGAAGGCAATTCCATGCGAGAAATTGCAAAGAAACTGAAGATTTCGTACAACACTGTGTATTGCTCCCTTCACAGAACAGCACAAACTGGCCCTAACCAGGATAGAAAGAGGAGTGGGAAGCCCCGGTGCACAACTGAGCAAGAGGACAAGTACATTAGAGTATCTAGTTTGAGAAACAGATGCCTCACAAGTCCTCAACTGGCAGCTTTACTAAATAGTACCCACAAAACACCAGTCTCAACGTCAATAGTGAAGAGGCGGCTCCAGTATGCTGGCCTTCTAGGCAGTGTATAAACATTAAAATACAAAATCAAATCAAATCAAAGTTTATTTGTCACGTGCGCCGAATACAACAGGTGTAGACCTTATAGTGAAATGCTTACTTACAGGCTCTAACCAATAGTGCAAAAAAGGTGTTAGGTGAACAATAGGTAAGTAAAGAAATAAAACAACAGTAAAAAGACAGGCTATATATAGTAGCGAGTTAAACACAGTCATGGGAAGCAAAGATAAAACAACACAAATCACCCAGATAATCAGTTACATTCCTCCACCAATAAGTCCTTAAGCAATACTTTAAATTGCCTGAACGGCACCAGAACATCAAGATTAAGCAATACATTGGATTACAACTAAAAGCAAATTGACCTAACTCTGTGGAGACCGTAGGAAACCTTCACAACCAATCGTGTGAACGGGTTAGGCGTCTCCGGTGTCTATACTTCAATAGCAAAGTTAGAGAAGATGGAGGTTTATGAAGTAGGGCCTTGTAACCTAAAATGATGTCATGTAGAGATCTGAGGGTCTTTAGTGAAGTCCAGACAACATTTTTGATAAAGGATGCGGTGATGATTTACTAAAACTGTCACCTGTAACAAAACTAAACGAAGGCCACTATGGTAGATGGCATCCAAAGGTTTAAGAGGACTATCAGCTGCACTTTGATAAATGATATCACCAAAATCAACAACAGATCAAACATTTACTGAATAATCTGTGTCCTACTGCTTAGAGAAAGACACAATCTGTTTCTGTAGAAAAAGCCAAATCTCCATCCCGGATCCGGGATCATGACTACAGCCTCAAGCTCATTACCATAACGCAAAATTAGCGATTTCTGAAAATTGCAAAATAAAAGAAATAAATATGCCTATCCTCAAGCTTATCCTTTTCTTAACAATCCTGTCGTCTCAGATTTTCAAAATATGCTTTAGAACCAGAGAAAATCAATAATTTGTGTAAGAGTGGTGATAGCTAGCTTAGCATTTAGCGTTAGCATTTAGCACGCAACATTCACAAAAACCAGCAAAGGGATCAAATAAAATAATTTACCTTTGAAGAACTTCAGATGTTTCAATGAGGAGACTCTCAGTTACATAGCAGATGTCCATTTTTTCCTGAAAGATGCTTGTGTAGGACACAACGTTCCGTTTTGTTACTATGCATTTGGCTACCGAAACTAACCGAAAATTCAGTCACCTAAACGTCAAACTTTTTTCCGAATTAACTCCATAATATCGACTGAAACATGGAAAACGTTGTTTGAATCAATCCTCAAGGTGTTTTGTCATATATCTCTTCATTGAAATCCCTTCCCTGGAAGCGTGCATTCTTCTCTGATTCGGATGGAAAAATACTGGTACCTGACTTTTGCGCACCAATTTCCACGCAGACACCGTGCAGGACACTTGGTAATTGTAGGCTCTTATGGTCAATCTTCCAATGATATGCCTACAAATACGTCACAATGCTGCAGACACCTGGGGGAAACGATAGGAAGTGTCCGTTCATTCCTGTCGCATTCACAGCCATATAAGGAGATCATGGAAAACGTGCCTCCAGAAATCCTGTTGATTTCCTGGTCACTCAAACATCTTGGTTTTGCCTGTAGATTCTGTTCTATGGCACTCACAGTGAAAATCTTTACAGTTCTGGAAACGTCAGAGTGTCTTCTTTCCAAAACTATCAATTCCAAGCATAGTCGAGCATCTTTTCGTGACAAAATATTGCGCTTAAAACGGGCATGTCTTTTTATCCAAAAATGAAATACTGCCCCTAGAGTCTTAACAGGTTAACCAGCTCACCTATATGTTTTTTAAACATCAGAACCATATCAATCCAAATGCCTAAGTATTTATATGCAGGAACACGTTCGGTTAGAGAACCATCTAATGACTGAACATGTAGTTAATCTGAAACATTCTCATGTATTTTGTTTTAAATCAGCAAGGGATTCCTGCATTATAGTTCTGACACAGCCAGATCAACAGTCGGGGAAATAGCATACATAATACTATCATCGCATATTTTATTTTTTATATATAATTAGTTAAGAGAATAGGTCCCAAAATCAACCCCTGTGGTACACCTTTATGTACTTCAGACTGAACCCCATCCATCACGATGTCCTGAGTTCTGTCACTAAGATAATCATGAAACTATGTACAGGCGTCAGAGCTCAGGCCTACCGAGAAAAAAGTATTCAATAAAATGGCCTGATAAACAGTATCAAAAGCTTTGGACAGGTCCACAAACAAAGTAGCACATCTTTATTTTAGTGTCTACAGCATTAACAAGATCATTAACAACTAAAGTAGTTGCTGTAATAGTGCTCTGCCCAGGCCTGGTTTACAATCAAAAAACAATTCTCAGATAAAAAGAGCAAAGTTGTACATTGACAAAGGATTCAAGAATCTTAGCTAGGCAAGAAAACCTTGAAATGGGGTCGATAATGATTAAGATCACTACTATCCCCGTCCGTATGAAGTGGCAGCACAAGAGTAGATTTTCATACTTTTGGAATATTTCCTGATAACGATGTTAAATGAAAAAATGTGGGTTATTGAGCCAACAGTGATGGGTACTGTACACTTAAAACAGAGATGGCCAATGAGAGAGGAGTCTGTCTAGGGGTCGTCTGTTGTTAGATTGTAATACAGAACACCAAGCATTATGGAAACAGATGACCTGTTTCCATAATGCACACCACTGATCAGAACAGGAAAAATGACCACATTCTTTCCACACATGTGAATATGTTTAATGCCTGCACCACCAACAAGGTGACCTTGATAGAAGGCCAGTTTAGTGTTAAGCGTGGCTCAGTGTGGTTCTATAGCTTCTGGCACTTTTTCGGCCCATCAAACAGGAAATGCTCTCCTGGGAGCCACAGTTACCCCAAAGGCAGACACGGAGCTCTCCTTCCATTTGACTACCCCCCTTCTGTCCTGTCCTGTCCATACGCTGTGGTTTTACTACCCCCTCAGGTCCTTTCCATACTCTGCGGAGTGTCCTAAACGTGACTTTGGAGGCCGGAATTTAGACTGAGAGAGAGAGAGCTGTGTTCCATCTGTTTTCACAGCTCATGATATGGTCAGGAACAAATGTGTTTTCCCATTGATGATGGAGGGTGGTTTTGGTTATTAGCTAGTTGGTTTAAACACCTTCAGTACAGGATCAAATAGACTCCAATGACCTGCCTATGAGGAGAGACAGTATTACGTGATATTATTGGAGTCATTTCATAACACAGAGCTCACAGCTACGTAAAGGGCTTATCATTTTCTCAGTTCTGTCTTCAGTCCTGCCATAAAAAGACAAGCCATTTATCTATCAAAGAAATTGGGTTAGTTGAAAGGATCTTGAGAGATACAGTCAACACATACTGTACATGATTCCAAGAGACGGAGATACAGTCCACATATTCATTATACAGTACCAGTCAAAAGTTTGGACACACCTACTCATTCAAGGGTTTCTCTTTATTTTTTACTAATTTCTACATTGTAGAATAATAATGAAGACATCAAAACTATGAAATAACACATATGGAAACATGTGGTAACCAAAAAAGTGTTAAACAAATCAAAATATATTTTATATTTGAGATTCTTTAAAGTAGCCACCCTTTTCCTTGATGACAGCTTTGCACACCCTTGGCATTCTCTCAACCAGCTTCATGAGGTAGTCACCTGGAATGGATTTCAATTAACAGATGTGCCTTGTTAAGTTAATTTGTGGAATTTATTTCCTTCTTAATGCGTTTGAGACAATCAATTGTGTTGTGACAAGGTAGGGGTAGTATACAGAAGATAGACCTATTTGGTAAAAGACCAAGTCTATATTATGGCAAGAACAGCTCAAATAAGCAAAGAGAAACGACAATCCATCATCACTTTAAGACATGAAGGTGTCACGATCCCTGTCATCACACTCCCTGTCATAGATGAGCCAAGGCGCAGCATGCATGTAATTCCACATCTTTTAGTAAAATGAAACTTTCACAAAAAAAACAGATAAACAGAAACCGAACGTGACGCAACCGTGGCACACACAAACACACACAGCAAATAAATAATTACCCACAACATTAGGTAGGAAAAACGCTGCCTAAGTATGATTCCCAATCAGAGACAATGATAGACAGCTGCCTCTGATTGGGAACCACACGCGGCCAAAAAGAAAGAAATAGAAAACATAGAATGCCCACAAAAATCACACCCTGACCTAACCAAATAGAAAAATAAATGTCTCTCTAAGGTCAGGGCATGACAGAAGGTCAGTCAATATGGAACATTTCATGAGGACCGCCACAGGAAAGGAAGACCCAGATTTACTGTACCTCTGCTGCAGAGGATTAGTTCATTAGAGTTACCAGCCTCAGAAATTACAGCCCAAATAAATGCTTCACAGAGTTCAAGTAACAGACACATCTCAACATCAACTGTTCAGAGGAGACTGTGTGAATTAGGCCTTCATGGTCCGATTGCTGCACAGAAACCACGACGAGGACACCAAGAAGAAGAGATTTGCTTGGGCCAAGAAACACGAGCAATGGACATTAGACCGGTGGAAATCTGTCCTTTGGTTAATGCTGACTCATAAAATCTAGGAACCATGAGGAATCAAAGGTTTAGTTCTGACTCATAAAATCTAGGAACCATGGGGAATCAAAGGTTTAGTTCTGACTCATAAAATCTAGGAACCATGAGGAATCAAACGTTTAGTTCTGACTCATAAAATCTAGGAACCATGGGGAATAAAATGTTTAGTTCTGACTCATAAAATCTAGGAACCATGAGGAATCAAAGGTTTAGTTCTGACTCATAAAACCGCGGAACCCTGGTGAACCTAGGAACCCTATGAAACCATGTGCATTTAAGACACAAGGTGTGCTTTGAATCTGGGCACACTGGCCTCAGCTATTTCTACAGAGCTTTTGATCTCTGAAGCAGACACTGCACTCGGGTAGGAGCCAGATCCTGTCCATATCAACGTACATCAAGGCCTCCACACACAGCTTCAATCACAGTCTGATTCTGGGTCAGTGTTTAACGAGACCCCTTGCTATGAATCTGTATACCCCTGCTGGGCTAGCTATGACTGCCGCCTTCTCCCAATTGAGTGATATACTCCTGAGTTATGTGGGTCCATTTCCGGATCAGATATATTATGGAGTCCCATGGTCCCCTTCTGGCTCAGTTATCTAATGCTCCTATGAGAAATAGAGACCTGCAGTAATGGGTGGTGGTGTGCTTGTATCTAGCAGCGCATCAGGAATCAATAGCAAATAAATACTAGGGGAAATTACATTTATCCTGCAGTGTCACTGCCTTAGAACCAGTAACAATAAAACATCCTACAATTTACCATGAATGATTCAAAATGTTTCTATGGCACGATTCACAACTTTGTTATCACTCAGTTTTTTATTCCCGATCAGATTTTTGTGGGTTCTTTGATTCCTGCTTGGACTGCTTTTCTGATGAGTCTGTTTGTATGACTGCACGGTGTGCCAAACAGGACTACTTCAAAACTGTATGAGCCCCTCTGGTTCCAGCTCACACTCCCTCCCCCTGATTCTCCTCATTGGGGGTCATGACTACATCCTGAAATGTGTAGAGATGTAGAGATGTGTCTGTGGTGGCTGAGACAGAATCAGGTCCTTTCTGCTGAATCAGGTCCTCTACTCTACACCCACAGTGACATAGATGAGTCCCCACCCTCCAAACCACACCCTATGCACTACATTCACAGTGACATAGATGAGTCCCCACCCTCCAGACCACACCCTATGCACTACACCCACAGCGACAGAGGAGAGTCCCCACCCTCCAGACCACACCCAAAATGGAACAGGAGAGTCCCCACCCTATGCACTACACCCACAGTGACAGAGGAGAGTCCCCACCCTCCAGACCACACCCGATGCACTACACCCACAGCGACAGAGGAGAGTCCTCAGAGTTTATTGCTGGAGACTAGTTGCATTGTTATTATGCTGTATTTCTCTGTTTCTCTCTAACATTCTCCATCTCTCTGTCTCTCTCTTTCTCTCTCTCTTTCCCCCATTCTCCATCTCTCTCTCTCTCATTTTCCATCTTGCTCTCTCCCCCATTCTCCATCTCTCTGTCTCTCTCTCTTTCTCTCTCTCTCTCCCCCATTCTCCATCTATCTCTCTCTCGTTTTCCATTTCGCTCTCTCCCCCATTCTCCATCTCTCTGTCTCTCTCTCTTTCTCTCTCTCTCTCTCCCCCATTCTCCATCTATCTCTCTCTCATTTTCCATCTCGCTCTCTCCCCCATTCTCCATCTCTCTGTCTCTCTCTCTTTCTCTCTCTCTCTCCCCATTCTCCATCTACCTCTCTCTCATTTTCCATCTCGCTCTCTCTCTCGCTAGCTCTCTTCCTCTTTCTCCTATTCTCTATCTCTCACTCTCAATCTCTCTCTCGTTCTCACATTCTCCATCCCTCTCTCTCCCATTCTCCATCTCTCCCTCTCTCGCACTCCATCTATCTCTCTCTCTCTCTCTCTAGCTTGCTCTCACTCTCTCTCACTCCCCATCAACTCTCGCTATTCATCTCTCCCTCTTTCTCTCTCTCTCTCTCTCTCTCTCTCTCTCTCTCTCTCTCTCTCTCTCTCTCTCTCTCTCTCTCTCTCTTTTTCTCACTCTTGCTCTCTCTATCTCTCTCCCATTCAACATCGCTCTCTCTCCATTTATCTACAGTGCCTTGCAAAAGTATTCCCTATTTTGTTGCATTACAACCTTTAATTTAAATGGATTTGTATTTATTGTAATGGACATACACAAAGTAGTCCAAATTAGGGAACTGAAATAAAAAATTAAAAAATGAAAGCGGTGCGTGAATATGTATTCACACCTTTGCTATGAAGCCCCTAAATAAGATCTGATGCAACCAATTATCTTCAGAAGTCACATAATTAGTTAAATGAGGTCCACCTGTGTTCAATCTATGTGTCACATGATCTGTCACATGATCTCAGTATATATACACCTGTTCTGAAAGGTCCCAGAGTATGCAACACCACTAAATAAGCTGCACCACCAAGAAAGTGGCACCTTGAAGACCAAGGAGCTCTCCAAACAGGTCAGGGACAAAGTTTTGGAGAAGTACACATCAGGGCTGGGTTATAAAAAAATATCAGAAACTTTGAACATCCCATGGAGCACCATTATTAAAAAATGGAAAGAATATGGCACCACCACAAACCTGCCAAGAGAGGGCCACCCACCAAAACTCACGGACCAGGCAAGGAGGACATTAATCAGAGAGGCAACAACGAGACCAAAGATAACCCTGAAGGACCTGCAAAGCTCCACAGTGGAGATTGGAGTATCTGTCCATAGGGTAATTTCAAGCCGTACACTCCACAGAGCTGGGCTTTACGGAAGAGTGACCAGAAAAAAAGCCATTGCTTAAAGGAAAATATAAGCAAACACGTTTGGTGTTCGACAACAGGCATGTGGGAGACTCCCCAAACATATGGAAGAAGGTACTCTGGTCAGATGAGAATAAAATTGAGCTTTTTGGCCATCAAGGAAAACGCTATGTCTGGCGCAAACCCAACACCTCTCATCACCCTGAAAACACCATCCACCCAGTGAAGCATGGTGGTGGCAGCATCATGCTTTGGGAACGTTAGATGTGCCAAGCTTATAGAGACCTACCCCAATAGACTTGCAGCTGTAATTGCTGCAAAAGGTGGCTCTACAAAGTATTGATTTTGGGGTGGTGAATAGTTATGTATGCTCAAGTTTGTTTTTGTCTTATATGTTTTCTGTTTCACAATAAATAAATAAAAATTGCATCTTCAAAGTGGTAGGCATTATGTGTAAATCAAATGATACAAACCCCTTAAAAATATATATATTTTAATTCCAGGTTGTAAGGCAACAAAATAGGAAAAATGCCAGGGGGGTGAATACTTTCGCAAGCCACTATAGCTCTTGCTCTCTCTCTCCCTTTCTACATCGCTCTATCTCGCACTCTCCATCTCCCTCTCTCTCTTTCCATCTATGTCTCACTCTCTCTATCGCTCTCTCCAGCTCTCTCTTCCTTTTTTCAACTCTCTATTGCTCTCTCCAGCTCTGTCTTCCTTTTTTCAACTCTCTCTATCGCTCTCTCCAGCTCTCTTCCTTTTTTCAACTCTCTCTATCGCTCTCTCCAGCTCTCTCTTCCTTTTTTCAACTCTCTCTATCGCTCTCTCCAGCTCTCTCTTCCTTTTTTCAACTCTCTCTATCGCTCTCTCCAGCTCTCTCTTCCTTTTTTCAACTCTCTCTATCGCTCTCTCCAGCTCTCTCTTCCTTTTTTCAACTCTCTCTATCGCTCTCTCCAGCTCTCTCTTCCATTTTTCAACTCTCTCTATCGCTCTCTCCAGCTCTCTCTTCCTTTTTTCAACTCTCTCTATCGCTCTCTCCAGCTCTCTCTTCCTTTTTTCAACTCTCTCTATCGCTCTCTCCAGCTCTCTTCCTTTTTTCAACTCTCTATCGCTCTCTCCAGCTCTCTCTTCCTTTTTTCAACTCTCTCTATCGCTCTCTCCAGCTCTCTCTTCCTTTTTTCAACTCTCTCTATCGCTCTCTCCAGCTCTCTCTTCCTTTTTTCAACTCTCTCTATCGCTCTCTCCAGCTCTCTCTTCCTTTTTTCAACTCTCTCTATCGCTCTCTCCAGCTCTCTCTTCCTTTTTTCAACTCTCTCTATCGCTCTCTCCAGCTCTCTCTTCCATTTTTCAACTCTCTCTATCGCTCTCTCCAGCTCTCTCTTCCTTTTTCAACTCTCTCTATCGCTCTCTCCAGCTCTCTCTTCCTTTTTTCAACTCTCTCTATCGCTCTCTCCAGCTCTCTCTTCCTTTTTCAACTCTCTCTATCGCTCTCTCCAGCTCTCTCTTCCTTTTTTCAACTCTCTCTATCACTCTCTCCAGCTCTCTCTTCCATTTTTCAACTCTCTCTATCGCTCTCTCCAGCTCTCTCTTCCTTTTTTCAACTCTCTCTCCTGCCTTTTGCTCCTGATGTTTTTTCTCCTCATTCTCCAGGATTGCCTCATCCTCCTGTCTTTCTGATTGCAGCGAGTCCAATTGGAGCGTGGGGGCTCCCCTCTCTCTCTCTCTCTGTGATCAAAGGGCCGTGGTGCTCACTGCTCCAGGACGCTAGTCTCTCTGCCAAGCCACATTGTGTGTCTTTAAAACAGGGAAATGAAAGGACAGATCGCATGGCTTTATATCCAGGCATCACAGAGAATGTATCAAATTGGCTTTCTGAATGTTTTGGAGTTCAAAGGAGTAAGCCAAGTGTGGGAGGTTATAAAAAGTGCACACACATTGCTAATGGATGTTAAGTAAACTCACATGCACATGGGGAGGGCATGAGGTCACTGGGCCATCAAAGGACAGTAGGTCAATGAGTTATAAGCAGCGATTTGGGGACTGCTCAGCTCAGCTCAACGCACGTTATCCTGTTGAGGTGATAAGCTGAAAGCAGTGGGAATCCCCTTTGGACACGGTATGTCCCTGCACATTTGGATGAATCCCTATGAAGGTTTGTAGAACGCTTACGTTCACGAGCCCTAGCACACTTCGTGGGGTGTAGCTAGCCAATGGGATGAGCCGCGGCTGTCGAGTCACTGATAAAGCCATCCATTCCCCTTTTGACACTGCTTGTTGCCATGGTTGTTTGTGCCCTGTAGGGGAGAGAGTAGAACATGTCATGGAGAATACTAGGGCTTGGCTTTGCCAAAATGACACAAATATAATTTTTTTGAGGAAACGAGGGAGGAAGCAGAGAGAAGAGATGCTTTAAATCCATGCTAGTGTGAACATGTGGAAAATGTTGATGTCCTTCTGTTATTGGGGTGTGACTGTTTTTCACTGAATAATAATATGCTATAAAAAACACCTGCTTTTGTCAAGATTCCCAAGCACCACAAAAAACATTGCTATAGCTCCCAAACTTTCACGCGTCTCCTCTCTTCCCTCTGTGAGCTCTTCTCATGTCTCTGTGTAAGAGATGTGCTCTCTGCCTCCTTGCCTATAAGTGAGATTAAAGAGATGGCATATTTATGCAGGTGCTGTTCCCTTGCTTTGTCTGACGAGCTAACACACAGGGGTGACATCAAGCTGAAACGCTCTCTATTTCTGACCTACATTTCATTTCAGAAAATAACACATGGATCCTGGATCGCGTGTGTGTGTGTGTGTGTGTGTGTGTGTGTGTGTGTGTGTGTGTGTGTGTGTGTGTGTGTGTGTGTGTGTGTGTGTGTGTGTGTGTGTGTGTGTGTGTGTGTGTGTGTGTGTGTGTGTGTGTGTGTGTGTGTGTGTGTGTGTGTGTGTAGAGAGTGAGAGGAAAGAGGTGAGGCAAGTAAAATGAGTACATACATACAGTACATACATAAAGTATAATCTTGTGAACTGGGATGTGTATGATCTTTATTGTTGGGAAATGCTCCAAGAGGAAGTTTCATGTCAGATTTTATTGCTCTGAAAACATCCTTCCCCTTCAGGCCAAGCTCTGGTCCAATCATGGCAGACGTGGTCCAATCATGGCAGATGTGGTCTCCGGCTGACCTCGACCGAAGTCACAAACTTGATGTGTCTCTGTTGTGTGTGTCACTCATAATCTCTTAGTCGGGCTCCCTTCTGTTGTTCTAAGTTGTGGGAATTCTCCAGGGGAATGAAATGGGTGCAGTCTCAGGACAAAGTTGACCAAAGAAAAGGCATGCCCCTCTTACAGAATGTGATTTACTAAAATCATGTTCGCATTAACATACTCTAGGTCTGAAACGTTACTGTTGTTTGGCCGATGGTAGCTGTCGCAGGTTTCTATTCTATTTCTCTTAGACAGGTTGGTGTACTCACACACTGATATGTTAGTGAAGGACAATGACACTAATGTACTTGAAAACTGCTAACGTGATGCTTGTGCAAAGTGCACGGAGGGTTCCAGACCTTCCAGATTCCCAAATAGCGAGAGGAAGTCTAGCCAAGCCCTGCTGCAAATGACTTACAACTTGGCCCCACTTTACCTTGCAGTTCTCAGGAAGAAGTTTTAAAGAGGAAGTTTAAGAGTCTGATTAAACTCTGAGACCTGCTTTGGGTTTGGGTGGTGGGTAGTCTGTGTGCATAGCTAACCAGTGTGTATAATGGCATCTTGAAGTTACCCTCGCCCCAGCAGGGTGGATTATAATTGGCATTGCCTGCTGTTTCTGACGGCCCAGCTAGCATTTACGGTTCAAGGCATCATTAGCTGGCTGGGTCTGACAGAAGAGGAGTGAGTCCATGGAGACACTTGTTTTCATCACACACAAAAAACCCAAGCAGAATAAAGCAAAAAGAAGGTCTATACTTTTAGACATATTGGTCTTAAACTACTACCATTGATGTTTTATTAGGTTTGGAAAGCTTGAAAGTAGAAAACATTGTAATCAAAAACAAGCCTGGAGGATCTTGGCATAAGGATATAGGGCTATACAGAATCTGCCATCATTACTAGCATGAAGCTGAGTATTATGCATGTCTAGGAATCATGTCTTTCATATAGTGGTTTAATGGTCTCCCCTTATATAAAAACTTAACATTTCATCTGTTTATCTGAATGTTCAATCTACAAATAAATTCCCCTAAGGACTATCAACATTTTATCTGTGTTTTGACCTAAGCGTTGTCGAGGCCAAGGTCACAACACAAACTCTCCCAAATAAGAACATTTTTCAAATTACCTAGAGATGACCTTTTCAGATAGCCCCACTAAACATGCTACTCCTCTGTCCTCACATGACAGAGTACGAAGGGTACAGCCACCAATGACTACTAGACATTTAAGTGCCTAACAGAACACCTTAAGGCAGCTAGGAGCCTAGTTCAGGAGAGTTTCTGTTGACCTCCTGACCTCTGTTTGTTGATCAGTGTGTGACACACAGTCGTTTCTCTTAGATGACGTTTTGTCCTCCACTGTTGGTTCATGTAAAGGCTGTTCCCTCCCAAAGAGCTTTAAACGTTGTCAAATTGACTTTCATCACAGATAGGCTACAACACACAATAAGGAATTATAATACTAGAATGGACATGATTTTAACTTTCTTACACAGATAGGCCCTGCAGGTATCGCTGCAGAATGCTGTGGTAGTTATGCTGGTTAAGTGTGTCTTGAATTCTAAATACATATATATATATGTTTTATATCCTTTATTTAACTAGGCAACTCAGTTAATACACTGGGACTATTGTGCGCCGCCCATGGGACTTGATACAGCCTGAAATCAAACCAGGGTCTGTAGTGACACCTCTAGCATTGAGATGCAGTGCATTAGACTGCTGCGCCACTCAGGAGCCTGTTGACGGTGTCACCAGCAAAGCACCCCCACATAATCACACCTCCTCCTCCATGCTTCACGGTGGGAACCACATATGCAGAGATCATCCGTTCGTTCACCTACTCTGTTTCTCAAAAAGACACGGAGATTGGAACCAAAAATCTCAAAATTGGACTCATCAGACCAAAGGCCCTATTTCCACCAGCAGTCTAATGTCAATTGCTGGTGTTTCTAGGCCCATACAAGTATCTTCTTATTGGTGTCCTTTAGTAGTGATCTCTTTGCAGCACTTGGAACATGAAGGCCTGATTTAGGCCTTTCTAGGGAGTTTTCCCTAGCCACCGTGCTTCTACACCTGCATTGCTTGCTGTTTGGGGTTTTAGGCTGGGTTTCTGTACAGCACTTTGAGATATCAGCTGATGTACGAAGGGCTATATAAATACATTTGATTTGATTTGATTTGATTTACTCACTCTCCTCTGAAGAGCTGATGTTGAGGTGCGTCTGTTACTTGAACTCTATGAAGCATTTATTTGGGCTGCAATTAGTGAGGCTGGTAACTCTAATGAACTTATCCTCTGCAGCAGAGGTAACTCGGGCTCTTCCTTTCCTGTGGCGGTCCTCATGAGTTTCATCATAGCGCTTGATGGATTGACTGACCTTCATGTCTTAAAGTAATGATGGACTGTCGTTTCTCTTTGCTTATATGAGCTGTTCTTGCCATAATATGGACTTGGTATTTAACAAATAGGGCTATATTCTGTATACCACCCCTACCTTGTCACAACACAACTGATTGGCTCAAACGCATTAAGAAGGAAAGAAATTCCACTATTTAACTATTAACAAGACACACCTGATAATTGAAATGCATTCCAGGTGACGACCTCGTGAAGCTGGTTGAGAGAATGCCAAGAGTGTGCAAAGCTGTCATCAAGGAAAAGGATGGCAATTTTTAAAAATCTCAAAACTCAAATATATTTAGATTTCTTTAACACTTTTTTGATTCCATGTGTTATTTCATAGTTTTGATGTCTTCACTATTGTTCTACAATATAGAAATTAGTCAAAATAAAATAAAACCCTTGAATGAGTAGGTGGGTTCAAACTTTTCACTGGTACTGTATATATGGGAGTACCAGTACCAGATCATTGTGCAGGGGTAGGAAGTAATTGAGGGCTGTTCTTATGGACAAAGCATATACCACAAACCCTGAGGTGCCTTATTGCTATTATAAACTGGTTACCAATGTAATTAGAGCATTAAAAATAAATGTTTTGTCATATCCATATATCATGGTATACGGACTGATATACCACAGCTTTCAGCCTATCAGCATTAAGAGCTCAAACCGCCAAGTTTATATATGAACATAAAGGCAGGGTTATGCTCTGTTTGCATGTCTCTGTTAGTGTGTCTCTGTTAGCGTGTCTGCATCCACAGGAAGTTTAGCCTGTACTTCTGTACTTCTCACTGGCTGACCAAAATTATAATCCTTTTCCCTCCTCTGGCTTTGAACTCCTCTGGACGAGGTGATTAGTTTTCGTTCCATTTCCCTTAGCTCTCTCTTCCCGTCCAGGGCCTGTGACTCAGAGGAGAGGAGGGGAGGGAGACTCTGCTGTTTTGGGGGGAGGGTTAAGGACAGGGCAGAAGTCATCAAACAAATGGAGAGCTGAAAATGTTGGTTCCTCTGGAAAACATTACCTTTCCAGAATTAACCATGGAGAAGCTTTCAGGTGACATGGTCCAGAGCTAACAGGCTGTTTAGGGGGTGGGACAAAGGCCACTTGACCAAATATTACAAGGCTTCAGAAGTACATTAACACAGGAAAAAACACCAATTTAATTTAGACTGAGTGTACAAAACATTATAAACACGTGCTCTTTCTATGACATAGACTGACTAGGTGAAAACTATGATCCTTATTTATGTCACTTGTTAAAACCACTTCAAATCAGTGTAGATGAAAGGGAGGAGACAGGTTAAAGAAAGATGTTTAATCCCTGATACAAAGTAAACATGTAACATGTAGAGTGTAAACACATCCCTACGGTGAAGCATGGTGGTGGCGGCATCATGCTGTGGGGCAACACAACATTTTGAAGTGCTTTTGAACATTTACATTTAAGTCATTTAGCAGACGCTCTTATCCAGAGCGACAGGGAGCCAGGAGCACCGGTTGTGTCAAGAACTGCAACGGTGCTGGGTTTTTCACACTCAACAGTTTCCCGTGTGTATCAAGAATGGTCCACCACCCAAAGGACATCCAGCCAACTTGACATAACTGTGGGAAGTGTTGGAGTCAACATGGGCCAGCATCCCTGTGGAACACTTTCAACGTCTTGTGGAGCCCATGCAGAGATAGATTGAGGCTGTGCTGAGGGCAAAAGAGTATAGTAAATCATTGGAAACATATTTTCATCAAAGTACATAGTGTTAGTTGTTAGCTAGGGAGGGTTCAGTGTTCGTAGTCGTGAAACAAATCAAGCAAACCCAACAACTGCAGACGTTACGCTTGCGTCGAGTCTTTGATTTAGGAGGATAGAGTTAGGAAGGGCCGTCCCAACCCTGAGTGATGTCAGGTGTGATCTGAGGCAGAGGTGATAGGGTTTGTGTCCGTCCCTAGGAGAGTCCATGGACATGAGTAAGCCATAGTGATCCTCAGCCGAGCTGTTACAGAGGGTAAACCTACTCCCATTGGTCCTCGCTCTGCTCCTCAAATCCCTGCCCTGCCCTGCCCTGCCCTGCCCTATATGAATAAGAAGTTATGTCAGTTTTTGTAGTTGGTACTGTACTGTAAGACCGAGGTGGTGAGGGGGTTGGGCTGGTGGGTACGTGATAATGGCTAACTTACTAGCTACATTATCTGTTGAAATGATCAAGGGGTAGTGTAGGTTCCATGGTAATGAACCATCCACATCAATCACATCAGATGTCAGTCAGTCCAACTGCTTCATAATAATGGAAACAGCGTTGTTTCTTCTTCTGATAAATCAGGGCATTCAAATTGTAGTAACATTTACATAATAGTTTACTTTTGCGGTCATTTGGCTTCTTCTGGTTTAATTACAATTACACAGAAACACTTGCTATGTTACTAGTCCTACACTGATAATGAGAAACCAAAGGTCTTTTATGGCCTGCACTGTATCGATGATGTGATGGTATCTATTGTCTGACCGTTTTCTAAAGCAACCAAATAAACATTATATATGTTGTTGCTAGTGGAGTAAACATTTTGAAATAGGCTGAACTATGCCAACAGTAAAACGCATAACTATCCAGCATGTTAAGTCACTCGATATTGTGGAAACATTACAGTATTTGCTGAATCATACTACGATCCAAATATGTTCCTACTGTTTGATCTGGGACATGCAATTACATTTTTTGTTGGAGAGTGAAGATTGCAAATGTCATGATAAAAATGATATGGTGGCAATGATTTCCACTCTGCCTCACTGACATTCTCTTACATCCCATCTCTGTAAGCCAGCATCTATAGGCCTTCTGACCAATTTGCATTTGCATTACCAACCATGGTCATATACAGAGAGAAAGACAACTTCTTCAATCTCCACTGTCTCAAATGGCAATGTTATGCCCTAGCTCTTGTTAGATATACTGTAGGCCAAACTGTAACTTCTGAGTAGAACTAACTATAACTTTTGAGTAGGCCAAACTGTAACATGCAGGTAGGCCAAACTGTAACTTGCAGGTAGGCCAAATTGTAACTTGCGGGTAGGCCAACCTGTATCTTCTGAAAAGGCCAAACTGTAACTTCTGGGTAGGCCAAACTGTAACTTGCAGGTAAGCCAAACTGTAACTTGCAGGTAGGCCAAACTGTGACTTGCGGTTAGGCCAAACTGTGACTTGCGGGTAGGCAAAACTGTGACTTGCGGGTCGGCCAAACTGTGACTTGCGGGTAGGCCAAACTGTAACTTCTGGGTAGGCCAAACTGTAACTTGCAGGTAGGCCAAACTGTAACTTTCAGGTAGGCCAAACTGTAACTTGCGGGTAGGCCAAACTGTAACTTGAGGGTAGGCCAAACTATGACTTGCAGGTAGGCCAAACTGTAACTTGTGGGTAGGCCAAACTATAACTTGTGGGTAGGCCAAACTATAACTTGCAGGTAGGCCAAACTGTAACTTGTGGGTAGGCCAAACTATAACTTGCGGGTAGGCCAAACTATAACTTGCAGGTAGGCCAAACTGTAACTTGCGGATCGGCCAAACTGTAACTTGTGGGTTGGCCAAACTGTAACTTGCAGGTAGGCCAAACTGTAACTTGTGGGTAGGCCAAACTTTAACTTGCGGGTAGGCCAAACTTTAACTTGCAGGTAGGCCAAACTGTAACTTGCGGGTAGGCCAAACTATAACTTGCGGATAGGCCAAACTGTAACTTGCAGGTAGGCCAAACTGTCACTTGCAGGTAGGCCAAACTGTAACTTGCAGGTAGGCCAAACTGTAACTTGCAGGTAGGCCAAACTGTAACTTGTGGGTTGGCCAAACTGTAACTTGCAGGTAGGCCAAACTGTAACTTGTGGGTAGGCCAAACTTTAACTTGCGGGTAGGCCAAACTTTAACTTGCAGGTAGGCCAAACTGTAACTTGCGGGTAGGCCAAACTTTAACTTGCGGATAGGCCAAACTGTAACTTGCAGGTAGGCCAAACTGTCACTTGCAGGTAGGCCAAACTGTAACTTGCAGGTAGGCCAAACTGTAACTTGCAGGTAGGCCAAACTGTAACTTGCGGGTAGGCCAAACTTTAACTTGCGGATAGGCCAAACTGTAACTTGCAGGTAGGCCAAACTGTCACTTGCAGGTAGGCCAAACTGTAACTTGCGGGTAGGCCAAATTGTAACTTGCGGGTAGACCAAACTGTAACTTGTGGGTAGGCCAAACTGTAACTTGCAGGTAGGCCAAACTGTCACTTGCAGGTAGGCCAAACTGTAACTTGCGGGTAGGCCAAATTGTAACTTGCGGGTAGACCAAACTGTAACTTGTGGGTAGGCCAAACTGTAACTTGCGGGTAGACCAAACTGTAACTTGTGGGTAGGCCAAATTGTAACTGGTGGGTAGGTCAAACTGTGACTTGCGGGTAGGCCAAACTGTGACTTGCGGGTCGGCCAAACTGTGACTTGCGGGTAGGCCACACTGTAACTTGTGGGTAGGCCAAACTGTAACTTGCAGGTAGGCCAAACTGTAACTTGCGGGTAGGCCAAACTGTAACTTGCAGGTAGGCCAAACTGTAACTTGCGGGTAGGCCAAACTGTAACTTGTGGGTAGGGGGAAAACTATAACTTGTGGGTAGGCCAAACTATAACTTGCAGGTAAGCCAAACTGTAACTTGTGGGTAGGCCAAACTATAACTTGCGGGTAGGCCAAACTATAACTTGCAGGTAGGCCAAACTGTAACTTGCAGGTAGGCCAAACTATAACTTGCAGGTAGGCCAAACTGTAACTTGTGGGTAGGGGGAAAACTATAACTTGTGGGTAGGCCAAACTATAACTTGCAGGTAAGCCAAACTGTAACTTGTGGGTAGGCCAAACTATAACTTGCGGGTAGGCCAAACTATAACTTGCAGGTAGGCCAAACTGTAACTTGCGGGTCGGCCAAATTGTAACTTGTGGGTAGGCCAAATTGTAACTTTTGGGTAGGCCAAATTGTAACTTGCGGGTAGACCAAACTGTAACTTGCGGGTAGACCAAACTGCAACTTGTGGGTAGGCCAAATTGTAACTTGTGGGTAGGCCAAACTGTAACTTGTGGGTAGGCCAAACTGTAACTTGTGGGTAGACCAAGCTGTAACTTGCGGGTAGACCAAACTGTAACTTGCGGGTAGACCAAACTGTAACTTGTGGGTAGGCCAAACTATAACTTGTGGGTAGGCCAAACTATAACTTGCAGGTAGGCCAAACTGTAACTTGTGGGTAGGCCAAACTATAACTTGCGGGTAGGCCAAACTATAACTTGCAGGTAGGCCAAACTGTAACTTGCGGGTCGGCCAAACTGTAACTTGTGGGTTGGCCAAACTGTAACTTGCTGGTAGGCCAAACTGTAACTTGTGGGTAGGCCAAACTATAACTTGCGGCTAGGCCAAACTGTAACTTGCGAATAGGCCAAACTATAACTTGCAGGTAGGCCAAACTGTAACTTGCGGGTAGACCAAACTGTAACTTGCAGGTAGACCAAACTGTAACTTGCGGCTAGGCAAAATTGTAACTTGTGGGTAGGACAAATTGTAACTTGTGGGTAGGCCAAACTGTAAGTTGCGGGTTAGAGATAAAAGTTTGACAGTGGGAGAGGAGTCAGAATGACATACTCTACTGGGGAATGTGTCGGCTAATAGAGGGCCTGACGCTGTGCTGACTGATAAAGACTAGTAGTGCTGTGTTGTGCTACAACCAATCAGGAGGAAGACTAAGGCACAGAGATCTATGAAACACGTGTTGCTGTTGACATACATGGCTCCTCACTATCTCTTAACTGACACCTTCCCTGTTGCTGTTATGATTTCACTCCAACTACCAATCTACCCACAGATTCAGTCATGAGCTTCACTGGTGATTTATTTTTTTCACACACCATTTAGGGAAATCTGATAAATATGAAAGTTTAAATCGAAAAGACTGAGAACACTGCTTCTAACTCTGTTACTCTGCACTGATGGTGATGGCTGTTTGATGTTGCGTATGGTCTGCCCTATCCCCAGCAGATGTTGGCAGCTTGTTGCTACTTGTTAGTCACCCTTTGACCTCCTTTATGGAGTTTGCTCTTTATTGTTCACCTGAATACCGCCAATAGCAGGTGATTATGACACACCACATCTTCATAACCTAAAGACAATCGAGCAGAGCTTACTACCTCTGTAGTGTCAGAAACAGCATTACATGAAACAAAACTCCTCATATTTACTGAGAGGCTGTCGCTCGTCTCCTCCCTGTTGTGAGTTGAGGAATATGTCTCCTGTGTGTTCTGTGTGTTCTGTCCATTAAACAGAGCTGGAGGTGGAAGAGCTTCCAATTACAGCAGCCAGCAGGACTCACACAGCCCACAACCATCACTGGAATGTGAACAGGCAGCTCCAGACATGTTGGGTTAAACACAGCCTGCCAAGCTAGGGGGAGGTGGTGGAGGTGTTGGGAGGATGTGTGTGTGTGTCTACGTGTGTGTGTGTGTGTGTGTGTATGTGTGTGTCTACGTGTGTGTGTGTCTACGTGTGTGTGTGTGTGTCTATGTGTGTGTGAGTGTCTACGTGTGTGTGTCTGTGTGTGTGTATGTATGTGGGTGTGTGTGTGTGTGTGTGTGTGTGTGTGTGTGTGTGTGTGTGTGTGTGTGTGTGTGTGTGTGTGTGTGTGTGTGTGTGTGTGTGTGTGTGTGTGTGTGTGTGTGTGTGTGTGTGTGTGTGTGTGTGTGTGTGTGTGTGTGTGTGTGTGTGTGTGTGTGTGTGTGTGTGTGTGTGTGTGTGTGTGTGTGTGTGTGTGTGTGTGTGTGTGTGTGTGTGTGTGTGTGTGTGTGTGTGTGTGTGTGTGTGTGTGTGTGTGTGTGTGTGTGTGTGTGTGTCTACGTGTGTGTGTACGTATGTGTGTGTGTGTGTGTGTGTGTGTCTACGTGTGTGTGTGTCTACGTGTGTGTGTGTACGTATGTGTGTGTGTGTGCGTGTCTACGTGTGTGTGTGTGTACGTATGTGCGTGTGTGTGTATGTACGTATGTGTGTGTGTCTACGTGTGTGTGTGTGTGTGTCTACGTGTGTGTGTGTGTCTACGTGTGTGTGTGTGTGTATGTATGTGTGTGTGTGTGTGTCTACGTGTGTGTGTGTACGTATGTGTGTGTGTCTACGTGTGTGTGTGTGTGTCTACGTGTGTGCGTGTGTACGTATGTGTGTGTGTGTCTACGTGTGTGCGTGTGTACGTATGTGTGTGTGTGTCTACGTGTGTGTGTGTGTGTGTCTACGTGTGTGTGTCTACATGTTTGTGTGTCTACGTCAGAAATGACAAAATACTCTACGAATTAACCCATAATGCTAAGGTGTGTGTTTTGACATGGAATTCGGTGGAACATCTTTCAGGTTGTCTATCCAGTTTGTCTTCAAAAAGAAGACTGACACGTTAACAATGATTCTCATGTTTCCATGACAGGTAGTGGTGGTGTGTGAGGTGAAATCACTGGGGGAAGCCAGAAAAAAAGTCATATTACAACCTATGTGTTCTGAAAATTGTGTTGTTTCCTCTACAAACTGTCTTCCCTTGACACTTTTATTTGGTGTGCCAGGACCAATCACAGTTGAGCTCACTCAGTTTAGCTCAATGCTGATTGGCTAATATTTTATACTTTTTTTATCAAGGGAGCCCAAATGCTCTCTGGCTTCCCTTGAATTCAATACTACGGACAGCAACAATGACATTCTCTTTTGGACCAGACAGCATCAGATAGATGGCCTACAGAGAGACAGAGGGCCGCTGTTTCACTCACTCGGATGCTTTCTCCTGTGAGATACATTTAGCCTGTGGCAAATTTAAAGAAAATTATGAAACACAGAGATGAAAGATACATTATTTTATGTATTTAAAAATATATATATAATAATAAATGGGAAGCCTGGGTTCCCTTGGCATCCAGGATGCCACTGGACATAGGACATAGGACATAGGACATAGGACATAGGCTACTCTTCAGTTATCAGCAGACAGGAAAACGTACGTCAAGGTCCAACGCAGCCATTTTCCACTCAATAGCAAATACTTTCTGGGCAACAATGAAATATCCTACTGTGAATAAACAACAACAAAAATGCTTCTTAGCAATGTCAATTTCTCAAGCAAGAATTTTGCTAGTTTAGTTTTGGGTGTGAGGAGGGGAAAACTGAAAACTAGCAGGACAAAACTCCATCCCACCAATAAAGGCTGACATTTCAGGTGGTCTTTACAAACTGCACTTACATTAAAAGGGCATTATCATAATTTTCTCAATTTCACAGTAACATTCCAACCTCATAGTGTGGAAATATACTTTGAGAGAGAGAGATTTGTTTAGTCACACTGCCACCCTCTGGTCATCACTGTACTTGCAGTCTTCATGTTGAAGATGTACACAAAAACATCAGTCTAATCTGAAATCAAACAATCCCTTTTTACACTCTGTCATACCTTAAATACTACAACATTAGCACAGCAACTGTAGCATTATGTATGTTAGTGAAGGATTGATTCTAGGCTGGAAATGTGTTTGTTTATTGCCATAAGTGAAAATGTTTGAGCAAATTCTGTAGATGCTAATGGCTCTATATGTGGTCAGTAGTTGGACTGCAGCTTGAGATAAATCCCTATTCTCTTACTAACATTTACACATCCAGTCATATTCTTTAAAACAAATAAAATAAAGGGATGATAAAATTTAAGCATTACATTTTTTTTAAGTTGCTGAAATTACTAATCAACTGCAGGAAATATAACGGAGTTGACCATCTATTGGTTTACTTTGCATCACTCTTTCTCAGTACCAAGAGGGTTTCCCCTGAGCTCATACAGCTGCTGCCCAAGCCTGGCTAGCCTGTCACGGTACTCCAGCTGATATTTGCTCTCTGGCACCCCTCTGAAGCCAAACAGCGCGCCCCACCAGGCAGTAGCGATCGCGGATGTGGAGTCGCTGTTCCCACCGTGGAAGAAGCCGTGATTGGCCAAGTCCACCCAGGAGTCGCCTGCCTTTAGGAGGGCGTCGTAAGCTATCATGGGAGCATTGTGCCCACTGGCACCACATACCCCCTTGAAGCTAACCTCCCTATAGAAACACTACCTGTCCTTCACTCTGTCGCGCTCTGGGAACTGGGGTTTGCTCTTCCCATTCTGTATGCCTCTCTTTTCCAAATAGGTTCTCCACTGAGTCCCAAAGTAGTCCCTGGTAGTTAGAAAATGTTGTGTAAACAAACGGGACAATCTCATGGGAATATGTCACATTAGGCCTGTGGGGTGGTGGTGGGTCAGACGCCCACTCTCCACACTGACTGCTGTCAGCCTGTGCTCCTACTCAAGTGCAGGCCAATACACATGGCCCTCACGGCTGCCCCACACCCTCCACCCTTCCTGCAGAAGGAATCATTTAATGCCCCTCTCAGTTCTCCATATGCGCCTGGCAATGCTGTCAATACATTACATTTACATTTAAGTCATTTAGCAGACGCTCTTATCCAGAGCGACTTACAAATTGGTGCATTCACCTTATGACATCCAGTGGGACAGTCACTTAACAATAGTGCATCTAAAACTTAGGGGGTGGGGTGAGAGGGATTACTTAACCTATCCTAGGTATTCCTTAAAGAGGTTTTCAGGTGTCTCCGGAAGGTGGTGATTGACTCCGCTGTCCTGGCGTCGTGAGGGAGTTTGTTCCACCATTGGGGGCCCAGTTTTGACTGGGCAGCGGGAGCTGTACTTCTCAGTGGTAGGGAGGCGAGCAGGCCAGAGGTGGATGAACGCAGTGCCCTTGTTTGGGTGTAGGGCCTGATCAGAGCCTGGAGGTACTGAGGTGCCGTTCCCCTCACAGCTCCGTAGGCAAGCACCATGGTCTTGTAGCGGTGAGCTTCAACTGGAAGCCAGTGGAGAGAAGACGTGAGAGAACTTGGGAAGGTTGAACACCAGACTGCGGCGTTCTGGATGAGTTGAAGGGGTTTAATGGCACAGGCAGGGAGCCCAGCCAACAGCGAGTTGCAGTAATCCAGACGGGAGATGACAAGTGCCTGGATTAGGACCTGCGCCGCTTCCTGTGTGAGGCAGGGTCGTACTCTGCGGATGTTGTAGAGCATGATACAGAGGAGAGAGAGGGAGTATAATTCTTGCATTGAAGGGAGATCAACATGTTTGTTTAAGTGTGCCGTGCCCCAGTGTGCAGAAGCATTGACACTCCTTTGGGTGTCCTGTTTACATTGTGACAACAAGACATGACACACAACAGAAAAAATACAGTGCATTATGACTCTCTACAGTGCCTTCGGAAGGTAATCAGACCCCTTGCCTTTTTTTCACATTTTATTAGGTTACAGCCTTCTCCTAAAATTGATTCAATTGTTTTTTCCCCCTTATCAATCTACATAAAATAACCCATAATGACAAAGCAAAAAATATTTTTTGACATTTTAGCAAATATGTTAAAAATAAAAAACAGAAATATCACATTTACATAAGTATTTAGACTTTGTATTTACTCAGTACTTTGTTGAAGCACCTTTGGCAGCGATTACAGCCTTGAGTCTTCTTGGGTATGATGCTACAAGCTTGGCACACCTGTATTTGGGGAGTTTCTCTAATCCTTCTCTGCACATCCTCTCAAGCTCTGTCAGGTTAGATGGGGAGCATTGCTGCACAGCTATTTTCAGGTCTCTCCAGAGATGTTCGATCGGGTTCAAGTCCGGACTCTGACTGGGCCACTCAAGGATATTCAGAGACTGGTCCCGAAGCCATTTCTGCGTTGTCTTGGCTGTGTGCTTAGTTTCATTGTCCTGTTGGAAGGTGAACCTTCACCCCAGTCTGAGGTCCTGAGTGCTCTGGAGCAGGTTTTCATCAAGGATTTCTCTGTACTTTGCTCCGTTCATCTTTGCCTCGTTCCTGACTAGTCTCCCAGTCCCTGCTGCTGAAAAACATCCCCACAGCATGATGCTTCCACCACCATTCTTCACCGTAGGGATGGTGCCAGGTTTCCTCCAGACGTTACCCTTGGCATTTAGGCCAAAGAGTTCTTGGTTTCATCAGACAAGATCATCTTGTTTCTTATGGTCTGGGAGTCTTTAGGTGCCTTTTGGAAAACTCCAAGTGGACTGTCATGTGCCTTTTATTGAGGAGTGGTTTCCGTCTGGAATTTTCTCCCATCTCCACAGAGGAACTCTTGAGCTCTGTCAGAGTGAAGATCGGGTTCTTGGTCTTGGCTGTAACGTAACCAAATGTGAAAAGTCAAGGGGTCTGCATACTTTCTGAATGCACTGAACCTGCTGCTCTTCCAACCACGTCTTCCATGTTTACAATGTACTTCTCCACTCGATACAGCACAGGGAAGAATGCCCTCTCCCCCCTCCACCACCTTGACCAGGACTTCAGCTGTAGTCAAGTGCATGACAGTGTCATCACTTATCGGGAACTCTTTGGCATTCAGCTTCTCTAGACTTCCTATCTTCTGCACTTCCTCACGGATGAGCGCTCCATCATTCTCAAATGTCTCCTGCTCCACTCAGCACCTCTGTTCCAGGGGAACCTCCTCTGAAATGTTGAGATTTGGTTGGAATGACGGTTGTAGTGGTGGTGGTGGTAGCGTTTAATTACTTCTGTTAAAGATTGCATTAGATCATTGACTAATTGAATGTTGCTTTGGATGGAGAAAAAATGCATACACATTTCAAATAAAGAAAAAACTTCACAATACCTTTTAGGCTGTTAAGATGAGATAAGGATACACTGTCTCATATGTGAGTCACTGAACCATTCATGGTCAATTCAGGGAGGCACAACGTTACAGGATGTTAAGGTATGAATGTCTTGTGTAGAATTGCAGAACACACAACACAAGTGGAGCTCGTGCTGTCAATGGCTCCCTTGGACTGTTGGTGGATCTCAGAGACTTATGTAGGTGGAGCGTTTGTTCCCTTCATGTGATTCTATACCTTAGATTTTGCCTTCTCAGTCTCCACCGTTTCTCAGCTCCATACAAGGCAACAAGGCTTTCACATGAGTTATGACAAACACTTCCTGGATTGAAGGCCAATGGGATTGCGATTCTGAAATTGCAATTGCCCCATCTGCTGGAGGTAAATGGGAAATTCATTGCTCTTTGACGATTGTACACTTTACTCACGGTCTATTCCCCATTCTATGTGCCATATAAAACCTTTACAGGTTGTTGTGCTAACACTGAACCAAGGATGGTATCCATGAACACCACAGTTTGTATTGTTCAGTAAAATAGCTTGTTTTTGTACATTAAAAAAAGGCTCTCAGGGGTGAATCACCCAGACCACAAGAAAACCCTAATGATGTCATTTCCTGATTCAACCAATTTCATCAACAAACAATTGTTTTGGGGCCCAGTAACTCTTTTGATAATGTTACCAAGTTATTTTACGTCTTTTGGGAAAAATCTTGATGTAAAGTATAAACCATTCATATTGTGTATGGAAGAATGCTGCTCCCTTGCGAAAACAATCTGTAAAAGATCACTGGAACACAATAGGAATTTAAATTAAGACAACATTATGTACCATTATCTTTCAAATAGCACTTTTGGCAAGGGATATGTTTTGGAACAAGCTGTTACTAAGAACAGGCTGAGAAACCTACTCGTACCCCAACACTCTGATCTACCTTGTTCTCAGATTGTGTGATGGACAGATCTCACATCTACGCCTGTTATCAATGTCTATTCAGTTCTGAAGTTGAAGTTTCAGTCAGACTAATTCTGTGCAAGTGACATCTTTCAGGAAGTGGGGACCCGGGCCTGCGACGCGTAACACACGTTCACATCAACTGTGGAGCAGTAGTGAAAGACATGGTGGTTTGACTACACCATGTGATGAAACCTACTTCCTCTAAATGTAAAACGTGCACTCTTTCTCTTTCTCTCTATCTCTTTTCTTTTTGTGATCTGAGGCTGATTGATTTGATAGAAAGATGGCGGGGACGAGGTAAGAAAGACAGAATTCTAGTGTGTGGATGGAGTGGTTTTGAAAAATGAAGGATGCTGTCATTTTTGTTGAATCATTCTTAAAAGTTTTGGGAGTTTTAGTGGGGGGGTCATTGGTGACTTATAGAGATGTAACGCCTAGGCAATGGCATCAGGTGCCTGGGCCATTACTTACTATATGCAGTTAGTCGGTGGAAAGTTGTTGATACGTGTGTTATTCTTGAGTATTATAGTCCTGAATTGTTATAACATAGTAAATGGTGTTCTACATGCAGTTAAAACAGGATAGAAGTAGAATTGGTGGTTCAAAATGTTTGAATTTCACCAAAATGTTATTTTTTTGTCTCTTTTTTAAATTTTATTTTCTGAAGTTTAGGATTTTTCTAACTTGTTAAACTCACAATCTACAAATCTGTGATATCAATACAACTGCATCCACTATACTGACTTTCAATTGACATTTCTGCACTGTACGTCTTTACAACATAAGCCTCATAACAATATCACAATTTGTATTACCATGGTCATGTTTACACAATTGTTTGTGTTGTAATCAACGATGCAGAGAGATGTTAGGGTCTATGCAAACCATCACTATACACAGCTGTTGACGTGTTAATCTGTTCAATTATTTTGGGTGTGGAGGTTGAGATTTGCTTCCTGTTGTGAGACACTTTGTGAAACGTCTCAAAAAAAATGCACATTAGGTTAAAAGCCAACGCTGAACTACTATGTGACCTTGCTGAATGAGCCTTGGTACTTAGATCGAATTCTACTTTTTTCAGTGGGTAGATTGTTTATTATTAGCGAGAACCCCAAACTTGAGCAGACGATGAGACAACCACTACGGAAAGAAAAGCTAAATTCCTCAAGCTTAGAATACACTTCCTGCCATGTCTGCCTTTAAATGTTCCTAAAAACAGCCTTCTGTAGAGCATTTTACATCCATTGATTCATTAGAAATCGTATCAATCGGATAATAATTATTTTTGAACAATATTTTAATCTGAACATCCCACTTGTGTTTCTCCTCCTTTTGACCAGAATCACCAATCTTCAGAGCGCAGGGAATCAGCCGACTCTGATTCTCCCGCACCAGGTGACCGGAGCAGCACCAGGTACGGTCCAGATGCGTATCAAGAACTCTCAGATCGGCGGGGATCGCCTGAGTCAAACCAAGTCCATGGTCCTGCAGGACCCTGACTTGCCTCCCAGACCTGTAAGTATAGGACATGTGCACAAAGAGATGCATACACACAAATACAAACACACATATACACACACACACACATATATACAGACACACACACACACACACACACACACACACACACACACACACACACACACACACACACACACACACACACACACACACACACACACACACACACACACACACACACACACACACACACACACACACACACACACACACGCATACACACTCACACTGACACACACGCTCACACTCACACTGACACACACACACACACACACACACACACACACACACACACACACACACACACACACACACACACACACACACTGCTCTCGTATTATACAATGTTAAAGCAGATTTGAATCTGCTTATTGAATGTTGTTTGTCATTTGGTGAACTGTGTTTACATAAATTCCAGTAATTATGATTATAGCATTTATAAACCGTTGTATCACATTAGGTGATTATCATTTGCTTAATTGCGCTGATCTCTGTTTGACTGAGCACTTCCCTGTGGGAAAATCAGGGTAAAGATAAAACAGATGATGCATTTACAAAATGAGCAATCTGATGCAGCATATTTGGAATAATGTAGCTACCATGTTGACAATGAACTGGACATAACCCCAACCATTTCATCTTTCTCGTAAGTGGCTACGTGGTCAGTTGACACCTCCATTTAGCATAGTGGTTCACGACCGTATCGTAGTGTTTCACGACCGTATCATAGTGGTTCATGACCATATCATAGTGGTTCATGACCATATCATAGTGGTCCACAACCGTATCTTAGTGGTTCATGACCGTATCATAGTGGTTCATGACCGTATCATAGTGGTTCATGACCATATCATAGTGGTTCATGACCATATCATAGTGGTCCACAACCGTATCATAGTGGTCCACAACCGTATCATAGTGGTTCATGACCATATCATAGTGGTTCATGACCGTATCATAGTGGTTCACGACCGTATCATAGTGGTTCATGACCATATCATAGTGGTCCACGACCGTATCATAGTGGTTCATGACCATATCATAGTGGTTCATGACCGTATCATAGTGGTTCATGACCATATCATAGTGGTTCATGACCATATCATAGTGGTCCACAACTGTATCATAGTGGTTCATGACCATATCATACTGGTCCACGACTGTATCATAGTGGTTCATGACCATATCATAGTGGTTCATGACCATATCATAGTGGTCCACCACCGTATCATAGTGGTTCATGACTATATCATAGTGGTCCACCACCGTATCATAGTGGTTCATGACCGTATCATAGTGGTTCATGACCGTATCATAGTGGTTCATGACCGTATCATAGTGGTTCATGACCGTATCATAGTGGTTCATGACCGTATCATAGTGGTTCATGACCATATCATAGTGGTTCATGGCCATATCATAGTGGTTCATGGCCATATCATAGTGGTTCATGGCCATATCATAGTGGTTCATGGCCATATCATAGTGGTTCATGGCCATATCATAGTGGTTCATGGCCATATCATAGTGGTCCACGACCGTATCATAGTGGTTCATGACCGTATCATAGTGGTTCATGACCGTATCATAGTGGTCTACAACTGTATCATATATATATATATATTTTTTTTCACCTTTATTTAACCAGGTAGGCTAGTTGAGAACAAGTTCTCATTTGCAACTGCGACCTGGCCAAGATAAAGCATAGCAGTGTGAACAGACAACACAGAGTTATACATGGAATAAACAATTAAGTCAATAACACAGTAGAAAAAATGGGCAGTCTATATACAATGTGTGCAAAAGGCATGAGGAGGTAGGCGAATAATACAATTTTGCAGATTAACACTGGAGTGATAATTGATCAGATGGTCATGTACAGGTAGAGATATTGGTGTGCAAAAGAGCAGAAAAATAAATAAATAAAAACAGTATAAAAACAGTATGGGAATGAGGTAGGTGAAAATGGGTGGGCTATTTTCCTATAGACTATGTACAGCTGCAGTGATCGGTTAGCTGCTCGGATAGCTGATGTTTGAAGTTGGTGAGGGAGATAAAAGTCTCCAACTTCAGCGATTTTTGCAATTCGTTCCAGTCACAGGCAGCAGAGTACTGGAACAAAAGGCGGCCAAATGATGTGTTGGCTTTAGGGATGATCAGTGAGATACACCTGCTGGAGCGCGTGCTACGGATGGGTGTTGCCATCGTGACCAGTGAACTGAGATAAGGCGGAGCTTTACCTAGCATGGACTTGTAGATGACCTGGAGCCAGTGGGTCTGGCGACGAATATGTAGTGAGGGCCAGCCGACTAGAGCATACAAGTCGCAGTGGTGGGTGGTATAAGGTGCTTTAGTGACAAAACGGATGGCACTGTGATAGACTGCATCCAGTTTGCTGAGTAGAGTGTTGGAAGCCATTTTGTAGATGACATCGCCGAAGTCGAGGATCGGTAGGATAGTCAGTTTTACTAGGGTAAGCTTGGCAGCGTGAGTGAAGGAGGCTTTGTTGCGGAATAGAAAGCCGACTCTTGATTTGATTTTCGATTGGAGATGTTTGATGTGGGTCTGGAAGGAGAGTCTAGCCAGACACCACTTATAGATGTCCACATATTCAAGGTCGGAACCATCCAGGGTGGTGATGCTAGTCGGGCATGCGGGTGCAGGCAGCGATCGGTTGAAAAGCATGCATTTGGTTTTACTCGCGTTTAAGAGCAGTTGGAGGCCACGGAAGGAGTGCTGTATGGCATTGAAGCTCGTTTGGAGGTTAGATAGCACAGTGTCCAATGACGGGCCGAAAGTATATAGAATGGTGTCATCTGCGTAGAGGTGGATCAGGGAATCGCCCGCAGTAAGAGCAACATCATTGATATATACAGAGAAAAGAATCGGCCCGAGAATTGAACCCTGTGGCACCCCCATAGAGACTGCCAGAGGACCGGACAGCATGCCCTCCGATTTGACACACTGAACTCTGTCTGCAAAGTAATTGGTGAACCAGGCAAGGCAGTCATCCGAAAAACCGAGGCTGTTGAGTCTGCCGATAAGAATATGGTGATTGACAGAGTCGAAAGCCTTGGCGAGGTCGATGAAGACGGCTGCACAGTACTGTCTTTTATCGATGGCGGTTATGATATCGTTTAGTACCTTGAGTGTGTCTGAGGTGCACCCGTGACCGGCTCGGAAACCAGATTGCACAGCGGAGAAGGTACGGTGGGATTCGAGATGGTCAGTAACCTGTTTGTTGACTTGGCTTTCGAAGACCTTAGATAGGCAGGGCAGGATGGATATAGGTCTGTAACAGTTTGGGTCCAGGGTGTCTCCCCCTTTGAAGAGGGGGATGACTGCGGCAGCTTTCCAATCCTTGGGGATCTCAGACGATATGAAAGAGAGGTTGAACAGGCTGGTGATAGGGGTTGCGACAATGGCGGCAGATAGTTTCAGAAATAGCGGGTCCAGATTGTCAAGCCCAGCTGATTTGTACGGGTCCAGGTTTTGCAGCTCTTTCAGAACATCTGCTATCTGGATTTGGGTAAAGGAGAACCTGGAGAGGCTTGGGTGAGGAGCTACGTGGGGGGCGGAGCTGTTGGCCGAGGTTGGAGTAGCCAGGCGGAAGGCATGGCCAGCCGTTGAGAAGTGCTTATTGAAGTTTTCGATAATCATGGATTTATCGGTGGAGACCGTGTTTCCTAGCCTCAGTGCAGTGGGCAGCTGGGAGGAGGTGCTCTTGTTCTCCATGGACTTCACAGTGTCCCAGAACATTTTGGAGTTGGAGCTACAGGATGCAAACTTCTGCCTGAAGAAGCTGGCCTTAGCTTTCCTGACTGACTGCGTGTATTGGTTCCTGACTTCCCTGAACAGTTGCATATCACGGGGGCTATTCGATGCTATTGCAGTCCGCCACAGGATGTTTTTGTGCTGGTCGAGGGCAGTCAGGTCTGGAGTGAACCAAGGGCTGTATCTGTTCTTGGTTCTGCATTTTTTGAACGGAGCATGCTTATCTAAAATGGTGAGGAAGTTACTTTTAAAGAATGACCATGCATCCTCAACTGACGGGATGAGGTCAATGTCCTTCCAGGATACCCGTGTCATGCAGGTGAATGAGGACCCAAAAGCGACTTGGCGAAAACAGAGTATTTAATCCAGTAATAAACTTTACAAAACAAAAAGCATAATACTACTCGTAAAGACGAGAACAGACTGGAGACTTGATCGAGAACTGCAGGTTGCCTCGGGAAGGCACTTGAACCTAGCAGACTCAGACACCTGCTCACCACGCAGCATCTGAGGGAAACACGACACGACAGGGCAAAACATAGACACAGCACGGTGAATTATAGATGAGGATCCGACAGGGCAGGTACGGAAAACAAGAAGAGAAATAGGGACTCTAATCAGGGAAAAGGATCGGGAACAGGTGTGGGAAGACTAAATGATGATTAGGGGAATAGGAACAGCTGGGAGCAGGAACGGAACGATAGAGAGAAGAGAGAGCGAGAGAGTGAGAGAGGGAGGGGGAGAGAGAGGGATAGAAAGAGGGAAAGAACCTAATAAGACCAGCAGAGGGAAACGAATAGAATGGGAAGCACAGGGACAAGACATGATAATTAATGACAAAACATGACAGTACCCCCCCACTCACCGAGCGCCTCCTGGCGCACTCGAGGAGGAATCCTGGCGGCAACGGAGGAAATCATCAATGAGTGAACGGTCCAGCACGTCCCGAGACGGAACCCAACTCCTCTCCTCAGGACCGTAACCCTCCCAATCCACTAAGTATTGGTGACCCCGTCCCCGAGAACGCATGTCCATGATCTTATGTACCTTGTAAATAGGTGCGCTCTCGACAAGGACGGGAGGGGGGAGGGAAGACGAACGGGGTGCGAAGAAAGGGCTTAACACAGGAGACATGGAAGACAGGATGGACGCGACGAAGATGTCGCGGAAGAAGCAGTCGCACAGCGACAGGATTGACGACCTGGGAGACACGGAACGGACCAATGAACCGCGGAGTCAACTTACGAGAAGCTGTCGTAAGAGGAAGGTTGCGAGTGGAAAGCCACACTCTCTGGCCGCAACAATACCTAGGACTCTTAATCCTGCGTTTATTGGCGGCTCTCACAGTCTGTGCCCTGTAGCGGCAAAGTGCAGACCTCACCCTCCTCCAGGTGCGCTCACAACGTTGGACAAACGCTTGAGCGGAGGGAACGCTGGACTCGGCAAGCTGGGAAGAGAATAGAGGAGGCTGGTAACCCAGACTACTCTGAAACGGAGATAACCCGGTAGCAGACGAAGGAAGCGAGTTGTGAGCGTATTCTGCCCAGGGGAGCTGTTCTGCCCAAGACGCAGGGTTTCTGAAAGAAAGGCTGCGTAGTATGCGACCAATCGTCTGATTGGCCCTCTCTGCTTGACCGTTAGACTGGGGATGAAACCCGGAAGAGAGACTGACGGACGCACCAATCAAACGACAGAACTCCCTCCAAAACTGTGACGTGAATTGCGGACCTCTGTCTGAAACGGCGTCTAACGGGAGGCCATGAATTCTGAACACATTCTCGATAATGATTTGTGCCGTCTCCTTAGCGGAAGGAAGTTTAGCGAGGGGAATGAAATGTGCCGCCTTAGAGAACCTATCGACAACCGTAAGAATCACAGTCTTCCCCGCAGACAAAGGCAGACCGGTAATGAAGTCTAGGGCGATGTGAGACCATGGTCGAGAAGGAATGGGGAGCGGTCTGAGACGACCGGCGGGAGGAGAGTTACCCGACTTAGTCTGCGCGCAGTCCGAACAAGCAGCCACGAAACGGCGCGTGTCACGCTCCTGAGTCGGCCACCAAAAGCGCTGGCGAATAGACGCAAGAGTGCCTCGAACACCGGGATGACCAGCTAACTTGGCAGAGTGAGCCCACTGAAGAACAGCCAGACGAGTGGAAACAGGAACGAAAAGGAGGTTACTAGGACAAGCGCGCGCGCGGCGACGCAGTGTGCGTGAGTGCTTGCTTAACCTGTCTTTCAATTCCCCAGACTGTCAACCCGACAACACGCCCATAAGGAAGAATCCCCTCGGGATCAGTAGAAGCCACAGAAGAACTAAACAGACGGGATAAGGCATCAGGCTTGGTGTTCTTGCTACCCGGACGGTAAGAAATCACAAACTCGAAACGAGCGAAAAACAACGCCCAACGAGCTTGACGGATGTACTCAAGGTTCTTATGGTCTGTCCAAACGACAAAAAGGAACGGTCGCCCCCTCCAACCACTGTCGCCATTCGCCTAGGGCTAAGCGGATGGCGAGCAGTTCACGGTTACCCACATCATAGTTGCGCTCAGATGGCGACAGGCGATGAGAAAAATAAGCGCAAGGATGAACCTTATCGTCAGACTGGAAGCGCTGGGATAGAATGGCTCCCACGCCTACCTCTGAAGCGTCAACCTCGACAATGAATTGTCTAGTGACGTCAGGAGTAACGAGGATAGGAGCGGACGTAAAACGTTCTTTTAGAAGATCAAAAGCTCCCTGGGCGGAACCGGACCACTTAAAACACGTCTTGACAGAAGTAAGAGCTGTGAGAGGGGCAGCAACTTGACCGAAATTACGAATGAAACGCCGATAGAAATTAGCGAAACCTAAAAAGCGCTGCAACTCGACACGTGACCTTGGAACGGGCCAATCACTGACAGCTTGGACCTTAGCGGAATCCATCTGAATGCCTTCAGCGGAAATAACGGAACCGATGAAAAGTAACGGAGGAGACATGAAAAGAGCACTTCTCAGCCTTTACGTAGAGACAATTCTCTAAAAGGCGCTGTAGAACACGT
This sequence comes from Oncorhynchus gorbuscha, assembly GCF_021184085.1. Lineage (NCBI taxonomy): Eukaryota > Metazoa > Chordata > Actinopteri > Salmoniformes > Salmonidae > Oncorhynchus > Oncorhynchus gorbuscha. The sequence continues at coordinate 108,729,192 of NC_060173.1, read as the reverse complement.
CGAACGTGCTGAACATGAATCTCGAGTGACGGTGAAAAAAATCAGGATATCGTCAAGATAGACAAAAACAAAGATGTTCAGCATGTCTCTCAGAACATCATTAACTAATGCCTGAAAAACAGCTGGCGCATTGGCGAGACCAAACGGCAGAACCCGGTACTCAAAATGCCCTAACGGAGTGTTAAACGCCGTTTTCCACTCGTCCCCCTCTCTGATGCGCACGAGATGGTAAGCGTTACGAAGGTCCAACTTAGTAAAGCACCTGGCTCCCTGCAGAATCTCGAAGGCTGATGACATAAGGGGAAGCGGATAACGATTCTTAACCGTTATGTCATTCAGCCCTCGATAATCCACGCAGGGGCGCAGAGTACCGTCCTTCTTCTTAACAAAAAGAACCCCGCCCCGGCCGGAGAGGAAGAAGGCACTATGGTACCGGCGTCAAGAGACACAGATAAATAATCCTCGAGAGCCTTACGTTCGGGAGCCGACAGAGAGTATAGTCTACCCCGAGGAGGAGTGGTCCCCGGAAGGAGATCAATACTACAATCATACGACCGGTGAGGAGGAAGGGAGTTGGCTCGGGACCGACTGAAGACCGTGCGCAGATCATGATATTCCTCCGGCACTCCTGTCAAATCGCCAGGTTCCTCCTGAGAAGTGGGGACAGAAGAAATGGGAGGGATGGCAGACATTAAGCACTTCACATGACAAGATACGTTCCAGGATAGGATAGAATTACAAGACCAATTAATAGAAGGATTATGACATACTAGCCAGGGATGACCCAAAACAACAGGTGTGAAAGGTGAACGAAAAATCAAAAAAGAAATAGTCTCACTGTGGTTACCAGATACTGTGAGAGTTAAAGGTAGTGTCTCAAATCTGATACTGGGAAGATGACTACCATCTAAGGCAAACATGGGCGTAGGCTTGTCTAACTGTCTGAAAGGAATGTTATGTTTCCGAACCCATGCTTCGTCCATGAAACAACCCTCAGCCCCAGAGTCAATCAAGGCACTGCATGTAGCACCCGAACCGGTCCAGCGTAGATGGACCGACATAGTAGTACAGGATCTAGATGAAGAGACCTGAGTAGTAGCGCTCACCAGTAGCCCTCCGCTTACTGATGGGCTCTGGCCTCTTACTGGACATGAATTAACAAAATGTCCATCAAATCCGCAATAGAGGCACAGGCGGTTGGTGATCCTCCGTTCCCTCTCCTTAGTCGAGATGCGAATCCCTCCCAGCTGCATGGGCTCAGTCTCAGAGCCAGAGGAGGGAGATGGTTGCGATGCGGAGCAGGGAAACACCGTTGATGCGAGCTCTCTTCCACGAGCCTGGTGACGAAGATCTACCCGTCGTTCTATGCGGATGGCGAGAGCAATCAAAGAGTCCACACTGGAAGGAACCTCCCGAGAGAGAATCTCATCTTTGACCACTGTGTGGAGTCCCTCCAGAAAACGAGCGAGCAGCGCCGGCTCGTTCCAGTCACTAGAGGCAGCAAGAGTACGAAACTCTATAGAGTAATCCGTTATGGATCGATCACCTTGGCATAGGGAAGCCAGGACCCTAGAAGCCTCCCCACCAAAAACTGAACGGTCAAAAACCCGAATCATCTCCTCTTTAAAGTTCTGGTAATTGTTAGAACAATCAGCCCTTGCCTCCCAGATAGCTGTGCCCCATTCTCGAGCCCGGCCAGTAAGGAGTGAAATGACGTAAGCAACCCGAGCTCTCTCTCTAGAGTATGTGTTGGGTTGGAGAGAGAACACAATCTCACACTGGGTGAGAAAGGAGCGGCACTCAGTGGGCTGCCCGGAGTAGCAAGGTGGGTTATTAACCCTAGGTTCTGGAGGCTCGGCAGGCCAGGAAGTAACAGGTGGCACGAGACGAAGACTCTGGAACTGTCCAGAGAGGTCGGAAACCTGAGCGGCCAGGTTCTCCACGGCATGGCGAGCAGCAGACAATTCCTGCTCGTGTCTGCCGAGCATGGCTCCTTGGATCTCGACGGCAGTGTTACGAGCGTCTGTAGTCGCTGGGTCCATTCCTCGGTCGGATCCTTCTGTCATGCAGGTGAATGAGGACCCAAAAGCGACTTGGCGAAAACAGAGTATTTAATCCAGTAATAAACTTTACAAAACAAAAAGCATAATACTACTCGTAAAGACGAGAACAGACTGGAGACTTGATCGAGAACTGCAGGTTGCCTCGGGAAGGCACTTGAACCTAGCAGACTCAGACACCTGCTCACCACGCAGCATCTGAGGGAAACACGACACGACAGGGCAAAACATAGACACAGCACGGTGAATTATAGATGAGGATCCGACAGGGCAGGTACGGAAAACAAGAAGAGAAATAGGGACTCTAATCAGGGAAAAGGATCGGGAACAGGTGTGGGAAGACTAAATGATGATTAGGGGAATAGGAACAGCTGGGAGCAGGAACGGAACGATAGAGAGAAGAGAGAGCGAGAGAGTGAGAGAGGGGGGGAGAGAGAGGGATAGAAAGAGGGAAAGAACCTAATAAGACCAGCTGACAGTGATGAGTTTACAGAGTTAGGGTTGTACCTGGTGGGTTCCATGATGATTTGAGTGAGATTGAGGGCATCTAGCTTAGATTGTAGGACTGCCGGGGTGTTAAGCATATCCCAGTTTAGGTCACCTAACAGAATGAACTCTGAAGCTAGATGGGGGGCGATCAATTCACAAATGGTGTCCAGGGCACAGCTGGGAGCTGAGGGGGGTCGGTAGCAGGCGGCAACAGTGAGAGACTTGTTTCTGGAGAGAGTAATTTTCAAAATTAGTAGTTCAAACTGTTTGGGTATGGACCTGGAAAGTATGACATTACTTTGCAGGCTATCTCTGCAGTAGACTGCGACTCCGCTCCCTTTGGCAGTTCTATCTTGACGGAAGATGTTATAGTTGGGTATGGAAATCTCTGAATTTTTGGTGGCCTTCCTGAGCCAGGATTCAGACACGGCAAGGACATCAGGGTTAGCAGAGTGTGCTAAAGCAGTGAGTAAAACAAACTTAGGGAGGAGGCTTCTGATGTTGACATGCATAAAACCAAGACTTTTTCGATCACAGAAGTCAACAAATGAGGGTACCTGGGGACATGCGGGGCCTGGGTTTACCTCCACATCACCCGCGGAACAGAGAAGGAGTAGTATGAGGGTACGGCTAAAGGCTATCAAAACTGGTCGCCTAGAGCGTTGGGGGCAGAGGATAAGAGGAGCAGGTTTCTGGGCATGGTAGAATATATTCAGGGCATAATGCGCAGACAGGGGTATGGTGGGGTGCGGGTACAGCGGAGGTAAGCCCAGGCACTGGGTGATGATGAGAGAGGTTGTATCTCTGGACATGCTGGTTGTAATGGGTGATGTCACCGCATGTGTGGGGGGTGGGACAAGGGAGGTGGTTCATGACCGTATCATAGTGGTTCATGACCATATCATGCAATACATATGTGTATGTATTGGCTGGAGTAATACAGCAGCACATGTACTTTAAAACAAACCATAGTAACCTTCAGTCAGTCTCAGTATCTAACATGTATTACAAACCTTCATATAGTTTATTGATAATTGACAGCAACCTGAATCACTCTGATGATCACAGCCGTGAGGCCACGTCTTCATGGTTTGTTGTGTTGCTTGTTTGCTAATTATGCAGACGATACTTGTTTGGGAGACGCCTCATACTGCAATAACACAGTTTGTCCAGAGGGCAGAGTAGAGGTACAAAGGCTACTGGAGATAATGAACCAGATCTTATGGACTACAAACATATTCACTAACATCTCCCAACAAACATAGCTGCGAACACAGAACGTTACAGCGTTGCCCTAACGTTACATCAGTGTTCTAGTGTTCTAGTGTAGAATGTTGTTGTGATTAGAGCTGTCCTAGTTTTCATTACATTCATTACACAGAGGATCACAAGTAGCAAACATAAACATTAACACTGTTTGTTACTATCATGTATTAGTGTGTGTTTCTAGGGAGCAGGGTAATTGTTTCTTGACCTCCTCCAATGTATTGCCATACGTGTTAAACCCTAGCCGGACCGTATCCTGCTCCCCCCTCCTACACTGTGATTAATGAGAGATTATGAACTGGGTGGTTCCAGCCCTGAATGACAATTGGCTGACAGGTATATCAGACCGTATACCACGGGACAAAACTTATTTTTACTGCTCTAATTACATTGGTAACCGGTTTATAATAGCAATAAGGCACCTCGGGGATTTGTCGAATTTGCCCTATATACCACAGCTAAGAGCTGTATCCAGGTCAGGCCTTATTGCTTAAATATAACAACCCAAAATAGCTGGACCCCGTTGTAGTGAATAAAGGACTCACTAGGGGTTTGGACTGCGAGGGTAGTCCTATCCTTATTGGAATTCCTATAAGACAGGCATTTGACCAGTAGAGGGCAGGGCAGCATAGTGCTGAAGGATAAAAACTGAATACCAAACGGTACATACTGTGTTTCTATAGCAACCCGGAACACTGGTTCAACTATGTATATGCTCAACCTTTTCTGATCTACCTTTACTGCAACTACAAATATTACTACTACTACTACTAATTTACTACAGGGTTTAACACATCTCTCATTAATCAATAACCGTGCTGTATTCATGTCCCTGTTTTTGTCTTTTGCAATGAGTGTTTCCGTTGCTGTTATAATGATGTGAACTATCATGGTCTGATTGTGATTAGCACTGGGTTGTGTGAGTTGTTTATCTGTTGTCGCAGTGTGAGGTCTCATGTCATCAACCACACTGCGTTCCCACACATACTACTGTCAGAGACTCTATAGGCATTTATGATGTAGACTTTAAATAGGTTAACGATGTAGACTAGAATAGGTTAACGATGTAGACTAGAATAGGTTAACGATGTAGACTAGAATAGGTTAACGATGTAGACTAGAATAGGTTAACGATGTAGACTAGAATAGGTTAACGATGTAGACTAGAATAGGTTAACGATGTAGACTAGAATAGGTTAACGATGTAGACTTTAAATAGGTTAACGATGTAGACTTTAAATAGGTTAACGCAGTGATGAGACTTTCACACATGTCACCATACTCTTTTTGGTATTATATTGCATCATCTTTAAAGCTGTTAAATACAGACATGGACTCTTCACACGAGCTGCATTGTTTTATTTTCACCGAACCCATTTTTACCAGGGTAGCGGCAGGGTAGCCTAGTGGTTAGGGTGTTGGACTAGTAACCGAAAGGTTGCAAGTTCATATCCTGAGCTAACAAGGTACAAATCTGTTGTTCTGCCCCTGAACAGGCAGTTAACCCACTGTTCCTAGGCCATCATTGAAAATAAGAATTTGTTCTTAACTGACTTGCCTAGTTAATTAAAGGTAAAATAAAAAACCAGCTAAGACAATGAGGCCACAATCAAGCAACAGTTGTGATTTGAAACCATCAGGAAAGTCATCTCTTCTTCTCTGTTTTTCTCTCTGTAGATCTCTCGCCACCGGAGGAACCAGTCTCAGCATAACATTGGTGAACCCGTAGAGACTCCTGTGAGTATGACAGGCCACCATAAAGAACTGTCAGGATGGGCAGAAATCAGTTTCAGTTATTATACTCTGTTACTGTATGACAGTTATTAGCTATTATACTACACTAAATATTGTTCACTATAAATATGTTTCTGCACTTTTCATTCAGCTGGCCTATTTTACTTAAAATATATTTATTTGGTTGATACTGATAAAATAGAATGTGTCTGATTGGAATATTTATGTGACATTGATTGATAATATCTATTCAAGGATAAATGTTACATGTATTTCAGGTTGTTTTGAATGGTGAATATTTGAATAAAGCCAAAATATCCGAAAGAGGCAAAAAACTGAGGAAGAATTGGACTTCAACTTGGGTAGTCCTGGACACGGATAAACTTCTGTTTTATAAAGACAGCAAGCAAGAAGCCCTGACAAATTTGGTAGGTTTTTGCAAGATCCTTACTCATTCTCTCTCTCTCTCTCTCTCTCTCTCTCTCTCTCTCTCTCTCTCTCTCTCTCTCTCTCTCTCTCTCTCTCTCTCTCTCTCTCTCTCTCTCTTTCTTTCTTTCTTTTTCTCTTACTCTCTCACTCCTTCTCTCACTCTTTCTCTCACTCTTTCTCTCTCTCTCTCACACAAACACAGTAAAGTACAATGTGATGGTTCAGTAAGGTACAATGTGATGGTTTAGTAAGGTACAATGTGATGGTTCAGTAAAGTACAATGTGATGGTTCAGTAAGGTACAATGTGATGGTTCAGTAAGGTACAATGTGATGGTTCAGTAAGGTACAATGTGATGGTTCAGTAAGGTACAATGTGATGGTTCAGTAAGGTACAATGTGATGGTTCAGTAAGGTACAATGTGATGGTTCAGTAAGGTACAATGTGATGGTTCAGTAAAGTACAATGTGATGGTTCAGTAAGGTACAATGTGATGGTTCAGTAAGGTACAATGTGATGGTTCAGTAAGGTACAATGTGATGGTTCAGTAAAGTACAATGTGATGGTTCAGTAAAGTACAATGTGATGGTTCAGTAAGGTACAAAGTGATTTTTTATTTGATTTATTTCACCTTTATTTAACCAGGTAGGCCAGTTGAGAACAAGTTCTCATTTACAACTGTAACCTGGATAAAGCACAGCAGTGCGACACAAACAACAACACAGAGTTACACATGGAATAACCAAACATACAGTCAATAACACAATAGAAAAAAATATATATACAGGGTGTGCAAATGAGGTAAGATAAGGGCAATAAGGCAATAAATAGGCCATAGTGACAAAATAATTACAAATTAGCTATTAAACACTGGAGTGATAGATGTGCAAAAGATGAATGTGCAAGTAGAGATACTGGGGTGCAAAGGAGAAGAAAAAAAACAGTATGGGGATGAGGTAGTTGGAGGGGCTATTTACAGATGTGCTATGGTTCAGTAAAGTAAAGTAAAAAGTGATGGTTTAGTAAATTACAAAGTGATGGTTGTTAGTCTTTGTTTCAGTAAAGTACAAAGTGATGGTTGTTAGTCTTTGTTTCAGTAAAGTACAAAGTGATGGTTGTTAGTCTTTGTTTCAGTAAAGTACAAAGTGATGGTTGTTAGTCTTTGGTTCAGTAAAGTACAAAGTGATGGTTGTTAGTCTTTGTTTCAGTAAAGTACAAAGTGATGGTTCAGTAAGGTACAATGTGATGGTTCAGTAAAGTACAAAGTGATGGTTGTTAGTCTTTGTTTCAGTAAAGTACAAAGGGCTGGTTCAGTAAAGTACAAAGTGATGACATTAGGTTGTGTTATAACCATCTGAATACGAGGGGTCAATGTTCAATTACAGCCACAAATCAGCTTTCCAAGGGATTGCCAATAAGCATTATGAGTACCAATGTTGAGTGAACATTTACATTTTCATTTAATTGTTTTATTTCTTAAACTGGCAAATTTACTTTAACTTTGTTCCCATGGCGTAGAACTCACCCAATGAAAATGCAATGAGCAACTGTTTACCCCCTTGTGAAGAGGACTGCATATAGTGTGTGTGTGTGTGTGCGCGTGTGTGTGCGTGTGTGTGTGTGTGTGTGTGTGTGTGTGTGTGTGTGTGTGTGTGTGTGTGTGTGTGTGTGTGTGTGTGTGTGTGTGTGTGTGTGTGTGTGTGTGTGTGTGTGTGTGTGTGTGTGTGTGTGTGTGTGTGTGTGTGTGTGTGTGTGTGTGTGTGTGTGTGTGTGTGTACATATACAGTACATGCATGCATGTATATCTGTGTCTGTCTATGTGTGTAGTATGTGACTTTAATCCAGAGAGAAAGAGAGAGGTAGGAGCGAGAGAGAGAGAGGTAGGAGCGAGAGCGAGAGAGAGCGAGAGAAGAGAGAGAGAGAGAGAGAGAGAGAGAGAGAGAGAGAGAGAGAGAGAGAGAGAGAGAGAGAGAGGTAGGAGCGAGAGAGAGAGAGAGGTAAGAGAGAGAGGGCTTGGGTGGTGGGATTCTAAAATGAGCTTGCCATGCTTTTTGATGAAGCTCAGAGGACTTAATCAAAGCCCTCTCTATTACTGAGCCCCACCAGGGCAACAGTCTGTCATACTCTCCCTGTCCAACAGTTCATTATGGGCAAGAGAGGCATTTCCACATATATTGACATATCTCACCCTTTTCCGATGAAAAACTGAAATAGTGGTTACAGTGGAGGGCTGGGTGGTGTTTTGAAGAAGTACAATTTCGTAATTTGTTAGTCTTTGTTTTAGAGTAGAATAAACAGTTTGTTAATCTCTTGTGTCGACAGTATTTAGGTTTGGGTCTGAATATAGACGATGTCATCATCATCATATGAACTCAGGATATGACCTCACCTGCAGAGTGGACATAGTTCTGTAAGAAGAGTTATTTATTGACTAGAAACTAGAACGCTCAAATCATCCAACTAAAACAAGTGTAGTTTACTATGACTGAAGCAGGTACTGGAAGTCAAATATCACCTGATTTGTCCAATACTGTACCCGTTAGCCATGGTAGTTCATTGAGTCTTCAGGGTTCAGTCTATTCGATGCTGACCATGAGGGATCTCAGTGAGCATCTTCCATCGGTCTAAAAGGGCTTGGTTACTGTTGGTTGTGACAATGTACTGCAGTACTATATTGTAATACTATTGCAGAATATCCTTATCGTCTTAAATTTCTACTGCATCTTTCAATGATTTCACCAGTTTTTAGATTGTTTAAACTTGCTGAGACCTCGATGAGTTTCCATACCTTTTACACTGATTCTTATTTGAAAAGCAACATATATATATATATATATATATATATATATATATGCGTATATTCTAAATTACATTCTCTCTGCCTAAAAATTATACCATTCCTATTTTGATACATTTACACACTGCTTCTTTAATTCCATAGAGGATATCAATAAGATACTAAAGGTTAGAAGTAGATGGTAATTTTCCATTAAGAAAATTGGAGCTTTCTAACTCTTTACAGTTATTATTGTGGTAGTGGAAGACGTTTTAAAATGTTTTACTTTAGCCAAGAAGTTAAATATAGTCAAAATTATATTTAGTAAAATAATTTCTGTTTACTTTGATAGACTACACTATCAACCTTATTACTTTGTATTGTGGGGCAGTTAGATCACATATTTTATCACAAATAACTACACTCAGACTAGCATACTACAGTTTTATTCAGTCTCCTAATACAATACTACAGTGTACTGTATGACAACTGTAGTAATAGAATACAGAAGACAAAGAGGCATTGTTGAAGTTTAAAATAAATGTAAAAAACGTATTTCATCCCAAGCGTTTATCCCTTACTTCAACTGAAAATTAATTTCTTAATCGAAGGATACATCTGTTAAAAGAATGTTATGACTGGATAGATAAATAAATAGGACAGATGATTAAATGGAGAGATACATAAATAGGACAGATAAGTAAATGGATAGATAAATAAATAGGACAGGTGAATAAATGGATAGATAAATAAATAGGACAGGGATATACATGGATAAAGATAAAGACGGATAGATAAAGACGGAAGACCAAATGGATGGAGAGATGAAGGGATAAAACAAGGTTTTGTTGGATTGATTGGTAAAGGAATGAATGTATGGTTGAAGGTGTGGATGGTGTGTGTGATGTTCTCTGATATTCTGATTAGAATAGAAGAGAAGTTGATCAAGGTGCCATAAACCTCTACAGGATATGTGGGTCCCCCGCGGGACTGTTGAGCTAACGTAGGCTAATGTAATTAGCATGAGGTTGTAAGTAACAAGAACATTTCCCAGGACATAGACTTATCTGATATTGGCATAAAGCTTAAATTATTGTTAATCTAACTGCACTGTCAATTTACAGTAGCAATTACAGTAAAATAATACCATGCTATTGTTTGAGGAGAGTGCACAATTAGGAACTTGAAAATGTATGTGTAAAATGCACATTTGGGCAGTCTTGATAAAACATTTTGAACAGAAATGCAATGATTCATTGGATCAGTCTAAAACTTTGCACATACATCTGGTGCTGCCATCTGGTGGTTAACATCAAAATTCCGCCTGGGCTGGAATAATTTTTTATTTTACCTTTATTTTACTAGGCAAGTCAGTTAAGAACAAATTCTTATTTTCAATGACGGCCTAGGAACAGTGGGTTAACTGCCTGTTCAGAGGCAGAACAACAGATTTGTACCTTGTCAGCTCGGGGATTTGAACTTGCAACTTTTCGGTTGCTAGTCCAACACTCTAACCACTAGTCTACCCTGCATTATGGCTTTTCTCTTGCATTTCAAAGATGCTGGTATTATCTTTTACCATATCTAATGTGTTATATACTCCTACATTCATTTCACATTTCCACAAACTTCAACGTGTTTCCTTTGAAATGGTATCAAGAATATGCATATCATTGCTTCAGGTCCTGAGCTACAGGCAGTTAGATTTGGGTATGTCATTTTAGGCAAACCTTTACAAAGTCGGGCGGGTCCTTCGTTGTTGAGAAAAGTGGTTAAGGTAACTGATTAGTATCAAAAGTCCCAATGTTTACTCATTGTCTCATGCTTGTGCTCCCCCATTGTTATAATTTGAAAGTTCTGAAAAGTTCCACGGCAGTTAATTAAACTGTGGGAAGTTAGCTAAATTAGATGATGTTGTTACTAAAATAGCTGTACCTCATGATTGGTAGTAGATATTTCTGTGGGCTGCAATCCAGTTACCGGGATGATATGACAACAGCGAGTGAAAGTGCAGGGCGCAAATTCAAAACAACATAAATCTCATAATTAAAATTCCTCAAACAAGGTAGTCTTGTTGTTAATCCCACCACAGTGTCCGATTTCAAATAGGATTTACTGCGAAAGCACCACAAACGATTATGTTAAGTCACCACCAAGCCACAGAAAAACACAGCCATTTTCCCAGCCAAAGAGAGGAGTCACAAAACGCACAAATAGAGATAAAATGAATCACTAACCTTTGATGGTCTTCATCACATCATACTCATAGGACTTCATGTTACACAATACATGTATGGTTTGTTTGATAAAGTTCATATTTATATAAAAACATCTGAGTTTACATTGGCGCGTTACATTCACTATTTCCAAAAACATCCAGTGATTTTGCATAGCCACCTCGATTCAACAGAAATACTCATCATTTATGTGGATGATAATACAAGTTATACACATGGAATTATAGATATACCTGTCCTTAATGCAACCGCTGTGTCAGTTTTTTTTTTTTACTTTACGGAAAAAGTAAACCATACAATAATCTGAGACGGCGCTCAGAACAATCAAGTCAAAATAGCCACCATAAATGACATGCTAAATATTCCCTTACATTTGATCTTCATCAGAATGCACTCCAAGGAATCCCAGGTCCACAATAAATGCTTGATTTGTTCGATAATGTCCGTTATTTATGTCCAATTAGCTACTTTTGTTAGCGTGTTTGGTATACATATCCAAACGCTCGTTCTGGTCAGCGTTACGTCGGACAAAAACTTCAAAAAGTTATATTACAGGTCGAAGAAAATGTTCAAACTAAATACAGAATCCATCAGTAGGATCTTTGTATTATTAATCTTCAATAAGGTTCCAACCAGAGTATTCCTTCCTGTCTTCAGGAGCCATGGAACACAGGTCGCTATCATGTGAAATGCGCATGACCAGACAATGGCTGACTGCCAGACACCTGATTCATTCTGCTGTCATTCAGTCCCACAACACAGTAGAAGCCTCATTCAAATTTCGATAGATGGTTGACATCTAGTGGAAGCCCTAGGGAGTGCAACATAATTACTATCTCAAGAGGATTTCAATGGGAACTGTGTTGAGTACATACCAACCTCAGATTTCTCACTTCCTGTTTTGATTTCTCCTCAGGTTTTTGCCTGCCATATGAGTTCTGTTATACTCACAGACATCATTCAAAAAGTTTTAGGAACGCCAGAGTGTTTTCTATCCAATACTAATAATACTATGCATATATTAGCAACTGAGACTGAGGAGCAGGCCGTTTACTTTGGGCACCTTATTCATCCAAGCTACTCAATACTGCCCCCCAGCCATAAGTAATAGCAGAGAAGTATACCAAGGTGTCATGCCCTCTAAATTTTTGTCTACGTTGTTGGGAAAAGTGGTCCAAACGGCAGATGTTTTAAAAAGTTACAGAAAATGTTGATGCAGTCCCTGAAACAGCTGTAACATTTGATTGGTACCAGATAATGATGTTGATATTTCAGATTTGAATAGCAGAGAAGTAGAGGACGTTTGTCAAAGTGGTGAAATTACAGTATCTGATTTGTGTCAAAAGTTGCATTGTTGCATTTACAGTGAATGGAAGTTGGAAGTAATGATATCTCATTAATGTGAATGAAAAATAAATACATAATGTTTTATAGTTTAGAAAGTATAAATAATATCAAAAAGTTGAATGCAAGCACTCTATTCCAGACCAGTCTGCACATTTTAAAGTTTGAATGGAATTTCTAGATTAAACGTTGTAAGAGGAGTAGCGTGCAGAAGAAGAAGAAGAAGTATGACGGAGATTTAAGTCAGGACATTTTCTTCTCAAGTGCCACCTAATACTAGAGAAAATGCAACACATGCACATTCTCATCTTACAGAATGATGACAAAAAAGTGCTAATAACAAACAGCAACCAGAAGATCTGTCTCTGCTCTTGGGCAGATTGCTTCCATTTGTTCATTAATCGTGATTCATAACAAATATCTGGCCAAGATAGTGATAGCTGTACCCTGTTTGAAAACATGCCTTTATCCCATTCATAACACAGCAGTGAAACTACGTATTACTAACCACCTCTTATCCCTCTATAGAAACCTGGATGCAGTCCTGATGGGATGGATCTCTGTGGGGCTGTGGCTGAATGGACAACGGAGAAGTCCAGCCGGAAGAACGTGCTTCAGGTATGGACATTTGGTTTATGTGTGAAGAGGATCAGTAGTTTACAATAAGACTGAGCAGCCTACAGATTGTCTGCTTTGGTTTTTGAGGATGGGATGTTATTGAGTGCACTCGTTCCCTGATGATTCCTACAGATAATAGACTCAACTTCTTAAGACATTTGATACATTTTCATGAATCTTTGGGTCAACCACCTGTTCAGAAAAACATTTGCATTTAGTCAGATTGCATTTGAAGGTGATGTCAGGCCAGCGTCTTACATTTCCTCAAAACAAATGGCCTTTAGATCTGTAAATTAGACTCTTAAAATGTCACAGTACTATCTTCTTATTGCCTTTTGAAGATGATCTTTTGATAAAGGCTTAAGGCAGTAAAGCAAACTGATGATCGATTCATTGGCAGTGGCAGGGTAAGTTTTCATGGGGGGAAAAAAGCAGAGGGAAGAAATTCACTGATTACGGGAGAAAAGGAAGAGCAGATTGCTTAAGATACTTCATCGCTGCTGGTCGCTACTCTGCTGCACAGTATTTCAGCCCCAAAATCTTAAAGCGGTGAAGATTAAAATGGGAATTACAGCATAATCTAAAGTAATCCAAGTGCTGACAACATTGTCAATCAACTCTAGGATTAAAGTTAAAATTAGCACGGAAAGTTACTGTTAATTTTGCACCAATCAAGACACTGATTTACAATCTAAGAAATACCTCACAAAGATGTGCCTGTCAGATGGGTAGATGCTAGAATATAAATGTTTTTTTTTCACCTATGTCTCTGCTCCCTGTATCCCTGTCTCCCAGAGAGATTCCTATTTGTAAGATAGTTAATGGACTATGACAACATAACTGCTCGTTTAAACCACGTAAGCTAAGGGCCAGTTTACGGACTTGATGAGTTTGGCACTATTCCATATGGTGATCTCAAAAGGCCATTCACTTCATCTAGATTTGATATTGAGTAATTTTATGTTCCTGCAAAGTACCCAGTGGTTGACGACACAGACTCTCAACTTTAAACCTTGATTGGTGACATCAGGATATATTGCTTTCACTTCTGAGGAAGTCCAAAGTATTAAATGCACTAAATATATAGATTGAATGTGCTACCAATCAAAGGTCCAAATATTACAATGAGTCTCAGCTCAATGGATACTGTAATTAAATATACACTGCTGAAAAAAAAATAAAGGGAACACTAAAATAACACATCCTAGATCTGAATGAATGAAATATTCTTATTAAATACTTTTTTTCTTTACATAGTTGAATGTGCTGACAACAAAATCACACAAAAATGATCACTGGAAATCAAATTTATCAACCCATGGAGGTCTGGATTTGGAGTCACACTCAAAATTAAAGTGGAAAACCACACTACAGGCTGATCCAACTTTGATGTAATGTCCTTAAAACAAGTCAAAATGAGGCTCAGTAGTGTGTGTGGCCTCCACGTGCCTGTATGACCTCCCTACAACGCCTGGGCATGCTCCTGATGAGGTGGCGGATGGTCTCCTGAGGGATCTCCTCCCAGACCTGGACTAAAGCATCCGCCAACTCCTGGACAGTCTGTGGTGCAACGTGGCGTTGGTGGATGGAGCGAGACATGATGTCCCAGATGTGCTCAATTGGATTCAGGTCTGGGGAACGGGCGGGCCAGTCCATAGCATCAATGCCTTCCTCTTGCAGGAACTGCTGACACACTCCAGCCACATGAGGTCTAGCATTGTCTTGCATTAGGAGGAACTCAGGGCCAACCGCACCAGCATATGGTCTCACAAGGAGTCTGAGAATCTCATCTCGCTACCTAATGGCAGTCAGGCTACCTCTGGCGAGCACATGGAGGGCTGTGCGGCCCCCCAAAGAAATGCCACCCCACACCATGACTGACCCACCGCCAAACCGGTCATGCTGGAGGATGTTGCAGGCAGCAGAACGTTCTCCACGGCGTCTCCAGACTCTGTCACATGTGCTCAGTGTGAACCTGCTTTCATCTGTGAAGAGCACAGGGCGCCAGTGGTGAATTTGCCAATCTTGGTGTTCTCTGGCAAATGCCAAACGTCCTGCACGGTGTTGGGCTGTAAGCATAACGCCCACCTGTGGACGTCGGGCCCTCATACCACCCTCATGGAGTCTGTTTCTGACCATTTGAGCAGACACATGCACATTGGTGGCCTGCTGGAGGTCATTTTTCAGGCCTCTGGCAGTGCTCCTCCTGCTCCTCCTTGCCCTCCTACGGCCTCCTCCACATCTCCTGGTGTACTGGACTTTCTCCTGGTAGCGCCTCCATGCTCTGGACACTACGCTGACAGACACAGCAAACCTTCTTGCCACAGCTCGCATTGATGTCCCATCCTGGATGAGTTGCACTACCTGAGCCACTTGTGTGGGTTGTAGACTCCGTCTCATGCTACCACTAGAGTGAAACCACCGCCAGCATTCAAAAGTGACCAAAACATCAGCCAGGAAGCATAGGAACTGAGAAGTGGTCTATGGTCACCACCTGCACAACCACTACTTTATTGGGAATGTCTTGCTAATTGCCTATAATTTCTACCTGTCTATTCCATTTGCACAACAGCATGTGAAATGTATTGTCAATCAGTGGTGCTTCCTAAGTGGACAGTTTGATTTCACAGAAGTGTGATTGACTTCAAGTTACATTGTGTTGTTTAATAAGTGTCCCCTTTATTTTCTGGAGCAGAGTACATGAAGCATTCTTATTTTTCACCCAGCGCTCTGCTATCTGTCACTTTTATTCTCTTTGAACCACCCAGGAAGGAAGTGTCCTCCCTGGATAGTGTTGATATCCACAGCCTGCCCAGCCAAAGATCAGAGGGTCACGAACCTGAGAAATGTTGTGCCTCTCAGTCAGTCAGAGTTCACTTTCCTAAGACCTCAAAGGCACCATCTGTTTTCCTCTGCAGTAGTGTTTCAGATCAGCGACATGACTGCCGGAAAACCTGTTGTTCCTAGAGGAAGTTATGGGTAAAACGATAGAGGAGAGCTGGAACGGATCCTTTAAGGAAGAGGTTCCCAAACGTTGTCACTCAGGCCCCCCCTTTCAACATCTCGCCCCCAACGTTCTACATCCACAAGCATTGTTCATGACACAATCTGTTCACACCCCTCTTCTGAGCGGAGAGAAAATGTTGCGCAGGTTTAAGGCTTATTTCCTGCAATTCTACACATTTTGTCATCGATCAATCAATCAAATGTATTTATAAAGCCCTTTTTACATCACCCGATGTCACAAAGTGCTTATACGGAAACGCAGCCTAAAACCCCAAACAGCGAGCAATGCAATGCAGGGTTTCAGAGAAAATGTTGCAGTATTTTAGCCAATTTTCTTGCAATTCTATAAATGTTCTATACATGTCTAATGTGTATTCGTGATATTTGAGTAAATTAAACATTACAACCGAATCTATGGGCAAAGAAACCATGCTGACATGGGCTAGTTGATCTGGACATTTCTGACAAGTTATAAATAGTCCCTTATGGTATGTAATGACTGATAAGACAAGAGGAAAACACCTTGTGTATTGTACTTTTACAACTTTCAAAAGTAAGTTGAAAGCCAGACTGAGTTCCTTAACAAACAAAAAAAGGCTCCCCACAGCTTGGGAACGACTTCCTCAAGGCAACGCCCGCCTGATATTTTTTTCTGTCTAAAGTTGAAAGTTTAGTGAATGTGTGATCAACTGAGGAAGTGGTTCAATAACTCTATGGCGGTCCTGCAAGAGGATGATCATGGTTTGAAGAGCGCTCTGGTTTGGCTCGAGGGCAGCTGAAGGAAAAGTAATCGTTTGGAAATACAGTGGGACAAAAAAGTATTTAGTCAGCCACCAATTGTGCAAGTTCTCCCACTTAAAAAGATGAGAGAGGCCTGTAATTTTCATCATAGGTACACTTCAACTATGACAGACAAAATGAGGGAAAAATTCAGAAAATCACATTGTAGGATTTTTGATGAATTTATTTGCAAATTATGGTGGAAAATAAGTATTTGGTCAATAACAAAAGTTTATCTCAATACTTTGTTATATACCCTTTGTTGGCAATGACAGGGGTCAAACGTTTTATGTAAGTCTTCACAAGGTTTTCACACACTGTTGCTGGTATTTCGGCTCATTCCTCCATGCAGATCTCCTCTAGAGCAGTGATGTTTTGGGGCTGTTGCTGGGAAACACGGACTTTCAACTCCCTCCAAAGATTTTCTATGGGGTTGAGATCTGGAGACTGGCTAGGCCACTCCAGGACCTTGAAATGCTTCTTGCGATGCCACTCCTTCGTTGCCCGGGTGGTGTGTTTGGGATCATTGTCATGCTGAACGACCCAGCCACGTTTCATCTTCAATGCCCTTGCTGATAGGAGGTTTTCACTCAAAATCTCACGATACATGGCCCCATTCATTCTTTCATTTACACTGATCAGTCGTCCTGGTCCCTTTGCAGAAAAACAGCCCCAAAGCATGATGTTTCCATGATGTTTCCACCCCCATGCGTCACAGTAGTTATGGTGTTCTTTGGATGCAACTCAGCATTCTTTGTCCTCCAAACACGACGAGTTGAGTTTTTACCAAAAAGTTATATTTTGGTTTAATCTAACCATATGACATTCTCCCAATCTTCTTCTGGATCATCCAAATTCTCTCTAGCAAACTTCAGACAGGCCTGGACATGTACTGGCTTAAGCAGAGGGACACGTCTGGCACTGCAGGATTTGTGTCCCTGGCGGCGTAGTGTGTTACTGATGGTAGGCTTTGTTACTTTGGTCCCAGCTCTCTGCAGGTCATTCACTAGGTCCCACCGTGTGGTTCTGGGATTTTTGCTCACCATTCTTGTGATCATTTTGATCCCACGGGGTGAGATCTTGCGTGGAGCCCCAGATCGAGGGAGATTATCAGTGGTCTTGTATGTCTTCCATTTCCTAATAATTGCTCTTGCTTGTTTGTTATTGACCAAATACTTATTTTCCACCATAATTTGCAAATAAATTCATTAAAAATCCTACAATGTGATTTTCTGGAGAAAACAAAATCTCATTTTGTCTGTCATAGTTGAAGTGTAGCTATGATGAAAATTACAGGCCTCTCTCATCTTTTTAAGTGAGAGAACTTGCACAATTGGTGGCTGACTAAATACTTTTTTGACCCACTGTAGGTGTTCATGTTATTTATCTACCCAGTTTATGTATTCCTCTTTTTCTTCGTGTTTTTCTTTCTTTTTCTCTTTATTATATTTATCATTGTTGAAAGACAGTTGGTGGCACACAGGTCTTTCAGATTCCACAAGGAAAGAGGATGGGAATGGAGGAGGGTGTTATTGAGGCCATTGTCATCCAAAGTATTTATTCAGCTGCGGGGTCCTTTGCAGGGACAGATGTTCCTCAGCGTTCCCTTCACCTCCTCAATCATCAAAATCATCATCTGTGTTTATGAATAGATGGATATTGTTCTTCGTGATTCACTATTGCAATTCCAGGAGCTTTAGGAAGGAGGGACATCTGTCCCTGCAAAGGACCCTGCAGCTGAATAAATACTTTGGAATACTTACTCCCCACTCCAGCTTAGTGACACACTTGGTAAATAACCCTCACATGGTCTCTACATATGAGATTTTTTAAATAATACCAAGGTTCCCGTCAGCATTATCACTAACACAGTGTTGACTAAGTGAAAAGTAACCTTGCAGAAACACAGAGAGGGGAGCTTTGATCTTTGTACTTGGACACCTGAGGGACCCCGTATCTCGTGTCATACACACTGAAAGAACACAGTTCCAAACTGTTGTCAGTTCTTGTGACATCACATGAGGATAGAGAAAAGAAATACACATATCAGACTGCATTATGAGGTAAGTCATTGTTCGTCACAAAGCCGCCGTATGATACGTACGATAGCAGAATTATCCAAATATTGTACAAATATAAACCAAGGTTGTTTTGTTTTGTCATTTAGTAGACGCTCTTATCCAGAGCGACCTACAGTAGTGAGTGCATGCGTTTAAAAAAAAACCTTTTTGTACTGCGTTCACTGAACAAAGTTTGTTTAAACTTCACTCTTTGTACAGTGGCAAAAACCAAACCATTTGAAGAGGCAGAGATGTAAGAGGGAACAGAAAAAGCTTGGGGAACCCCAAACCAGACCACCTGTCAGGCTAACACTGTCCGATCAAAGCCACATGCAATGAGCAGAGCTCTGTATTCTAAACTGGAGTGTTGAGCTAACTTATGTGAATTCTTGAGTGGTGTCATACTGAAAATAATATTTTAAAATGTCTGGAGACTAAGAATGGAAATTGCTGCACACTGTCTTTATAAGCAATTGATAAAAATTTCAACCCATATTTTTTTAAATAACTATCGTCATTGATGAAAGCAGACAGTCTGTTTGAAAAGGACTAACGACTCAAAGTGTCTCCCGCGAGGCTAATAAAGCCAGACATCTCTGACGTTGCTCAACAAATAAAAAGGAGCACAACTTTGAATAAGTGGTCATGCATTTTTCATGCTTTTCTGCATATCTAAGTGTTTGAGTCTGGCTTGAGTGAGTTAAAAGCAAATAACAAAAGGAGCAGAAAAGTCCAAAATTGCATCAACTCCTCTAGTAGAGAGACAAACAGTAGGGTAGTGTCAAAGGCGTCTGGTTTTATCCACGGGCTGCTTCTACGGAGTCGTCGACAGCAGCATCCTTCTCTCATTACTAATTGATTCTTTGGAGGTTTGGGCGACTCTCGCTATGAGCCTCCTGTACCCTCTCTTGTCTGACAAACATGGTTCTCATAGTCATTATGTGGAAAAACAAACTCCAAAAACATCCATGGAGAGAGGACAGAAACAACTGGGAGGATGAAATAGAGCCCGGGGCTAGAAAATAATGAGTCCATTTCAGTGGAGGAGCTTTAACCTGCCACCGCCCCAAAAAACATTGCTTGTCTTGACTAATCAACGGGAAAGTTTAATATTATTGCGAAAGACTCGTAATCACGTCCGAGAAGTATGAAGCATCCTTCTGAGTGTCGAAGGTGAATCATACTGTGAGGAAGAGGGTGGGTGACTGCGTTGAGGTTAGCACAATTTATGATCTTCGGTTTTCTGAATGAGCCTCAACCTTTCTAGAGTTCAGTCAGATTGACAACTGTCTTGACTCTTGTTACACCAACACAGAAAGACCAAACAACCCTGAGGTGAAGGAGATGTATGTGGAGTAGATAAGAATAGCTGGATTGATTACACGGATCAATGAATATATTCACTACTTTAAAAAAGTGAAAGATGAGCGCAGTAGATGTTCAGGGCAGGTTGTAGTTTGTAGTATTTTTAGTAGTAGTAGTCCGGTGTCTACTGATCCGCTGATCCTGGGATGTAATCGTACAAATCTGCTGACCTGACTAGTTTAATACCCTTCTGTCTTAACCTCACAGTGCCTGATTGTTTCCAGATGACAAGCCTCGATTTCCTCGGTTGTGAATAGGAGTGGTTCACTCCCAAAATGGACATCGCATCACACACAGATAGGGAGATCCTCTCAGACACAGACTGTGCTTCTACTAGCCAACACTACTTTAGTGAGGTCTAGGACCTATGACCTGTTGTTAAACCCAATAGGAAGCTCCTACCTTCCATAGTGTTGATGATAGTGGGCATCAGCCAACAACTAGTCATTTATTTAAAAAATACAGCCTATACTAGAATGTTAATGGGAAAGTTAGTCGGGGGAAAATAGCAATATCCAGACCATTTCATTCACCTCTCATATTCCTTCATCCACCTCCCTCTTGTTCTCTTGTGCTTCCGGCTGGAGGGCAGAGACTTTACCACCAAGACATTCACCATATTGTAGCGATGCATGTCTCCGCGGTGTCAGAGCTGCGGGAGTCTGGAGCTGTTGAACAGTGTTATCATACAGTAAGCAGCGTTTCACACACTGCACAGGGGTTGATATGCTTGGGAGTGACTTTGTGATTAGTGTTATAGTTAATGGTCTAGGAGGATGGCAAACTCTTTAAGGCTTTAAGTAGGGAAGTGGTATTATTGTACATCAATCTATTCAAATGATAGGCTTTTATTTTGTTTTGCTATGAGATGAAGGCATGTCGGTTTGTCCCTCCGTGTTCTGGTAGAACTCTTCTGTCTTTTTAAAGGTATGGATAGCACTTAGATTACTTTCCAGCTCAGAATAAAATGTTATTACTCTTTTATGCTGAGCTCTGAAGTGAAGTGGTACTGCGATCTGTATATCTAGTCTCTTGATTTTTATTCATCCCTGAAACATTTTACCCACAAACCATGTAAATAAAATAAATAAAAATGGTGACTGCCTTAGAAAGATTTTTCCCTGTAACCCTTAAACACAGATACTTTATGACAACAGAATCACAACAGAACAGTCCCAGATTAACATTGAAACACTAGCTGTTATCTGAGTCTTGACCGCTACAAGACATGGTCAGGTTCACCATGTCAGTCCATCATCTGGTCCCCCCCCGCCCCCCCCAGCTGTATCACAATGGGATGGTACACAATTGACCCAGCTTCGTCCGTGTTAGGGGAAGGTTTGGCCCCTTTATCATTGTAAATAAGAATTTGTTCCTAATTGACATACCTAGTTAAATAAATGAAATAAAAGTATTGCATTAGCATTGCTTTTAGGTGACTGTGCTGTTGTTATCTTCATAATGTTCCCTTTGAAGTGAGTCTCTGGGGACTTAATCTGTTGAAATGACAGTTTCTCTCTGGGAGTTCTCTTGTGGTGTGGCCCTTCATCCTCAAAGCTGCTTACATTGAAGTGGGCATTCATTTGTTTTTTTCAGAGAAACAGTGAAAGTATAGTGTGTGTTAAGTGCCAGAACGGTGGAAGGATTTAAACCTCCAACAGCAGATTGCCTTGGAGATTCAATTTAGAAATAAACGTCAGTTCAGTTAAACCATAGGACTTCATTCTAGCCAGACATACTTCACACAACGTTATACCTTTCCTTTGTGGAGGGATGAAGCATCGCAATAAGTTCTGGTCATGGAGCAAAGAGAAGTGAACAGAGCCATTTGTGGGTGATAAATTGTGGGGATTAATTACAATTTCTAGCAAATGATGGAACATCCTCATCACAACTGTCACCTTGGCCTTCAATAACTCAGCAGTACATTACGGCATCAACATTCTGCTCAGGTCAGACCTGAAGAAGAAGTACCAACACAGATATTCTTTGATTTCACACCATTTCCTCTGTTATTGTAAGAACTTATCTTTCTGTGAACTATATCGTTGCAGTTTTGACACATCTACAAATATTTTGTTGGAAATTGGAAATAATTAACTTGCCAAAATAGAATGCTTCAAAGTTGCATTGTTCCTTTATGAGGGGCCATAATTAATGTTTAATTTAAGAGCTACATGCAAATGTAAAGGCACAAATGGCAGTCTCCTCTCTCCTCCGCTGTACATATTTAAATATTAATGGCTCCAGTCCAAAGAAAGCCCAGACATTCAACACCCTCTTTATTAAGAAATGTGATCAAAAATAAACATCTATTTCCTATTTTTTTTTCATTTCTAAAAGTAAAACATTACATTGCACTACATTTCACTTAGTCAAAATGCACAGGAAAGCTTTGACTTGTTTTGTATAGTTACAAGGAGCTAAATATATTCTATATATAATATATTCTATATGTAATATATTCTCTGAATAGAAGTCATACTCTTTATATGCAGTTATTGTACTGTGATATGAACATCATTGGCTCAGTTTTCCATTGCATTGTCAAAACTGATTATCTACTATAATACCTCACATTTTAATAACAGTCATGCAGTCAAATGACACTATTGGTCTGTTTGTTATGAAGATCATTGTTATTTGGCGGGCATAAAATATACAATTCATCTTTTATTTGCCGTAGTCTGTTATTTACCAATGAATATCTTTACCAATGGTTTTGTTTGACTGTGGAGACCTAAATGTTTCTCTAGCTAGCACCTCCAACACTGTCTGTAGTGTTCTCTAGCAGGCACCTCCAACACTGTCTGTAGTGTTCTCTAGCAGGCACCTCCAACACTGTCTGTTGTGTTCTCTAGCAGGCACCTCCAACACTGTCTGTAGTGTTCTCTAGCAGGCACCTCCAACACTGTCTGTAGTGTTCTCTAGCAGGCACCTCCAACACTGTCTGTAGTGTTCTCTAGCAGGCACCTCCAACACTGTCTGTAGTGTTCTCTAGCAGGCACCTCCAACACTGTCTGTAGTGTTCTCTAGCAGGCACCTCCAACACTGTCTGTAGTGTTCTCTAGCAGGCACCTCCAACACTGTCTGTAGTGTTCTCTAGCAGGCACCTCCAACACTGTCTGTAGTGTTCTCTAGCCTGCACCTCCAACACTGTCTGTAGTGTTCTCTAGCAGGCACCTCCAACACTGTCTGTAGTGTTCTCTAGCAGGCACCTCCAACACTGTCTGTAGTGTTCTCTAGCAGGCACCTCCAACACTGTCTGTAGTGTTCTCCAGCAGGCACCTCCAACACAGTCTGTAGTGTTCTCTAGCAGGCACCTCCAACACTCTCTGTAGTGTTCTCTAGCCTGCACCTCCAACACAGTCTGTAGTGTTCTCTAGCAGGCAGCTCCAACACTGTCTGTAGTGTTCTCTAGCAGGCAGCTCCAACACAGTCTGTAGTGTTCTCTAGCAGGCACCTCCAACACTGTCTGTAGTGTTCTCTAGCCTGCACCTCCATCACTGTCTGTAGGGTTCTCTAGCAGTCACCTCCAACACAGTCTGTAGTGTTCTCCAGCAGGCACCTCCAACACTGTCTGTAGTGTTCTCTAGCCTGCACCTCCAACACAGTCTGTAGTGTTCTCTAGCCTGCACCTCCAACACTGTCTGTAGGGTTCTCTAGCAGGCACCTCCAACACTGTCTGTAGTGTTCTCTAGCCTGCACCTCCAACACAGTCTGTAGTGTTCTCTAGCCTGCACCTCCAACACTGTCTGTAGGGTTCTCTAGCAGGCACCTCCAACACAGTCTGTAGTGTTCTCTAGCTGGCACATTGATATAAGGAGCTGTTGCGGGATCTGCTTTCATGTAGATTAGCATCTCCCGTAAAACATTTGCCTGACAATAAAAAGACCATTGATAATTAAAATCTCCAAACCCTTAGTTCAGGAGCCCCGGCGCACGTCAGGATTAAAATAATATCAAGGCGTATTAATGAGTTTGCGTCCCAGCGAACCTACAGCTCAATATGAGCCTGATGACAGAGAGGTGGTGCCCTACTGTACCTTTGTGTCGTCTCAGATTAGGACAGCTGACGTGTGAACATGGAGGCTGGACAGGGCCCTGTTTAGTTAAAGGAGCTTATCTCCATTTTCCATGAACAGAAGGAATAGACAGGGAGCGTCTGCCGTCATTTCTCCTCACTGCTTCAGATAATCTTTCATGCATCTTTGACCGTGCAGCTCCTAAAAAAAAAAAAATGTGTTTGATATATTTTTAACCAGTTTGCTCTCCCTTTTTGATTAAACTTCAGAGGGAAGAGTCTGTCTTATCAGGAAGTCAGATAGACTTTGGTGTAAGCCAGACATTTCAATAGAAGGCTTCCGTTTCTAAGATGACAGAAGAAAAAGACATAATGTTCACAATGCTTTTCTGTATGAGGATCCCACAGACTACACGTTAAATCCTGAGTCTTAAACCCCAATACGAAGAGGATTGTAGGCTAGCGTCACCATGATATGGACTCATTGGACTTCATCAGAGATTACAAGTTGGAGGGACCAGTTAGTAAACGTTCACTAATATTGGTTTCCTCTTTCAAGGCCTAGGCTTTTAGGCCTAGGATTTTAATTTGACATCCATGCACATAATTCAAAAAAGTCTGTCCAAATCTCCCTAGGAAATCAATGATTTACAGTGGCTTGTGAAAGTATTCACCCCCTCTGGGCATTTTTCCTATTTTGTTGTGTTACAACCTGGAATTAAAATCGATTTTTGGGGGTTTGTATCATTTGATATACACAACATGCCTACCACTTTCAAGATGCAAAATATTTCTTAATTGTGAAACAAACAAGAAATAAGACAAAAATACAGAAAACTTGAGCGTGCATAACTATTCACCCCCCCCCCCCCCAAAGTCAATACTTTGTAGAGCCACCTTATGCAGCAATTACAGCTGCAAGACTCTTGGGGTACTGTATGTCTCTATAAGATTGGCACATCTAGCCACTGGGATTTTTGCCCATTCTTCAAGGCAAAACTGCTCCAGCTTCTTCTAGTTGGTTGGGTTCTGCTGGTGTACAGATTATCAATTGGATTTAGGTCTGGGCTTTGACTAGGCCATTCCAAGACATTTAAATGTTTCTCCTTAAACCACTCAAGTGTTGCTTTAGCAGTATGCTTAGAATCATTGTCCTGCTGGATGGTGAACCTCCGTCCCAGCTTAAATCTCTGGAAGACAAGCAGGTTTCCCTCAAGGATTTCCCTGAATTTAACATCACCCATCATTCCTTCAATTCTGACCAGTTTCCCAGTCCCTGCCGATGAAAAACACCCCCACAGTGAAGCATGGTGGTGGCAGCATCATGCTGTGGGGATGTTGTTCTCGGGGTGATGAGAGGTGTTGGGTTTGCACCAGACATAGCTTTTTCCTTGATGGCCAAAAAGCTCAATTTTATTCTCATCTGACAAGAGTACCTTCTTTCATATGTTTGGGGAGTCTCCCACCTGCCCTTTGGCAAACACCAAACGTATTTTCTTATTTTTTTCTTGAAGCAATGGCTTTTTCTGGCCACTCTTCCATAAAGCCCAGCTATGTGGGGTGTACGGCTTAAAGTGGTCCTATGGATAGATTATCCAATCTCCGCTGTGGAGCTTTGCAGCTCCTTCAGGGTTATCTTTGGTTTCTTTGTTGCCTCTCTGAATAATTCACTCCTTGCCTGGTCCGTGGGTTTTGGTGGGCAGCCCTCTCTTGGCAGGTTTGTGGTGGTGCAATATTATTTAAAAAAATGTAATAATGGATTTAATGGTGCTCCGTGGGATGTTCAAAGTTTCTGATATTGTTTTATAACCCAACCCTGATCTGTACTTCTCCACAACTTTGTCCCTGACCTGTTTGGAATGCTCCTCGGTCTTCATGGTGTCGCTTGCTTGGTGGTGCCCCTTGCTTAGTGGTGTGGCAGATTCTGGGGCCTTTCAGAACAGGTGTATATATACTGAGATCATGTGACAGATCATGTAACACTTAGATTGCACACAGGTGGACTTTATTTAACTAATTGTATGACTTCTAAAGGTAATTGGTTGCACCAGATCTTATTTAGGGGCTTCATAGAAAAGGGGGTGAATACATATACACTCACCACTTTTCAGTTTTTTTATTTCTAATTTTTTGAGACAAGTTATTGTTTCATTTCACTTCACCAATTTGGACAACTTTCTGTATGTCCATTACATGAAATCCAAATAAAAATACATTTCAATTACAGGTTGTAATGCCACATAATAGGAAAAATGGCAAGGGGATGAATACTTTTGCAAGGCACTGTACGTGAAAGGTGGAGAGTAGAGAACACAATAGTGTATTTTAGGGGCTCCTGAGTGGTGCAGCGGTCTACGGCACTGCATCTCAGTACAAGAGGAGTCACTACATACACCCTGGTTCAGCGGTCTAAGGCACTGCATCTCAGTGCTAGAGGCGTCACTACAGACCCTGATTCAGCGGTCTAAGACACTGCATCTCAGTGCTAGAGGCGTCACTGCAGACCCTGGTTCAGAGGTCTAAGGCGCTGCATCTCAGTGCTATAAGCGTCACTACAGACCCTGGCTCAGTGGTCTAAGACGCTGCATCTTAGTGCTAGAGGTGTCACTACAGACCATGGCTCAATGGTCTAAGGCACTGCATCTCAGTATTAGAGGCGTCACTACAGACCCTGGTTCAGCGGTCTACGGCACTGCATCTCAGTGATTGAGGTGTCACTACAGACCCTGGTTCGATTCGTGATTGGAAGTCCCAGAGCTTTGACAAACTGATGTATATCCTTTCTACCATCATTTTACAATTATGAGGAGCTGTGAATGGCAAAATGAAACATAAATATATATAAGTCCTAGCTAGCTCTTTCCCCTGTGGGAAAAGAGAGGGAGCTCAGTGTGTTGTCCACCATATAACATTTATAAGAGGAACAGACTGTAACTAATGCAACATTCATGCAACGACATCAAACTGAGGTTATGAAACCACCTATCCAAGTCCATTATGATCCTGTTCATCATGGGGAGAAGAGGTGATAAAACACCACAGACCAGTGCTGTTATTTCTAGGATATAAATACATGTATTGTGTATCTGATTACAAATAAGTTAGGTTAGAGAACAGAAAACAATATGCTCAGAGGCTATGGTTTGTGTGTTTGGTTGTTTTGAAAGAACTTTCAGATTCACCAGTAAGCCTCTCCATAACCCATTCCCCACAATGCAGCAGTGTGATTGCAGAAGGCTATTACTGACACATCGTGGGGCCGCCTCCAGGAAAAACACTGTTCCAGAGCAAACATGCTTGTTCAGAAGCTTGTAACCCAAGAAGAGAGGGGTGGCAAACTCACTCTGACAAGGATTGGGCCCGTAACCATTTCCCCGCTTTTATCTGGCATCCCAAAGTAATGCTGCTTAACAGTTCTTGACGCTTTGTAATGAATTCAGAAATGTCAGCTCCACAATAGTCCCAAACTTTGAAGGTCCATGTAGAATAACAACCTATCTGCACACACACACACACACAGACATACACACACACACACACATTGATGATGCATTGATGTCTGTGTTATGTTTTTCACACGTGTGCTTGTGCGAGAGGGAGAGAAAGAGGGAGAATGTGGTAGCAGGCCATCTCCATTGACTTACATTGGATTTGCTTATTTTCTTATGCTGTTTAATATACTGTAGGAGTGTGTGAGTGG